>NC_051277.1:16088061-16250561 GCF_015220745.1 Sebastes umbrosus | reverse complement strand
TTGTCTGACGAGAGCAAACTCTTTAAATCACTCTTAAAAGCCCACCTTATGTTTTTTGTTTTTATGCTGTTTTCAATTGTCTTATTGTAAAGCACTTGTAACTATATTTTTTATACTGTTATATAAATTGAATTTATTACTATTTCACAAATAAAAAATTCTAAATGAAATCGTTTCTCAAACATGTATGGCCTGTTATCCTATTTCAGGTTCCCACATTTAACATGACCCCAGCAGTTAAAGAGATGTTGAAGTTGTTACGTAAATATAATGTGTTCTTTTGTCTTCTGTTTTCAGGAGTACATGAAATACTTTACAGTTTTACTTCTTCAGGCCTCTAAAAATTATTCAAATTAAAGGCACTGTAAGCAACTTTTTACACGTCTTTACACGTTTTTTAATCGCTTTTTATTGCCAATGTGTGAACAGGTTGTAACCTAACCTAAAAAATTAGAACTTCCACAACTTTCTGGGTTTCCTTTATCAGCCGGTAGACTGCTTTTAATGTGAGGAACCCGGGCCCGTTTCTCTGGGAAAATCCAACGGATGTGACGTGATGCGTGCTTACAAGTGCCTTTGACGTAGCTATGACGTTTGGTTATAAATGGAGTCCGCTAATGCAAACAAACGACCAGCCAACACCACAAACTCCATGGAAACACAAAAAAACCCCAGTTATATCTAGTGAAGCTGACTGTCGTTGACTTAACGGCCACAGGTGTCACTGTTAACAAGCAATTTCTGATTCTTACAGAGAGACCCTTTAAATGATCTCTCATCTTGTGAGGAGGGGTCACAAGTAGATGTTGTTTTGTAATAAAAAGGTCACAAGAAAAAAAAGTTGGGAACTACTTTGCCATGAAGGACCACAGGCAACTCACCATGAATACTAGCAGTGAGACTACACACAAGTCAGCTACAGTTAATTTAAAGGGTGACCAAGCTCTTAATGCATGTTGTATAATTGTGAGACTCGGCGATACAAAAGCATGATTGAAAGTGTTTGAATAGGACCTGGCTGGGTAAAATTACAAACACTCACACTTCTTGTTGACTTCATGCAGCAGATAATAGTGTCATTGCTACGTGATGCAGTGTGTGGTCATGCTGTGGGCTGTTACTGCTCACACTGAACTGTATCCCACATTAACAGTCCTGTATTAAACTATAAGTAAAGAGCTGTGCATGGGCTCACACAGAAGAGAGCTTCTGATCTATTTTCAGTCTATAGCTGTCTGATGTCTTTTTGTGGCAGGATGTACACGTACGTGATGTTATGCCCTCCTACGGTGATCCCATTGTCTATACACCATCCACATATTGTTCGTCCCATAAGACGTAAAGACCTGACGGGGAGGGCCCACATGCTTCCTCCAGGCCCAAATAACCCTTCATACAGGCTGCAGATGTGTCACCTCGCAAGTTTGATAAGCAATAAAAACGTAAAATCAATAAATGCTACTAAAAAATGCTAATGCTTTTTTTTTTTTTTTAATTTATAGAATTTGGGCTAAAATGCATTATTGAATTCATTATGTGAGTAGAAGATTGGGCTGTTGAGTCTGTTGGCGCCACCGTGTGATCAAATGATAACATTGCATTGCCTTGTGACAGTGAGTGTTAATAAATTAAAACATTCTTGCAAATAAAATGTAATAATAGACCACAGCAGTGGTGGAAAGTATTGAATTTAAGTACAGATTTGAGGTACTTGTACTTTGTTAAGTTACATGATCAATATATGAAATGTAAAATGATTACAATTGTATGGATGTTGACATCACAGGAGCAAATAAAGTAGTGAGCTCCAACTCAAACCATACAACAAAGGTTTAAATCAGTAGTAAAATATAGCAGTAGGCTACTTTTACTTTTGATACTTTATAAATGCAAGATATTTAGATAGTACAGCTATTTTTATTTAAGGGATCTGAATACTTCCACTCCTGTCCTAAAGTGTTTCATAGCAGTATTCAAAGATCTTTTCTGCACTGTTGATCACTACAAGATATAAATTGTCCATTAACAGATAAAAGCCATGCTGTGCTGTGACAAGGTAATAAAATGGATCAAGTCAGTACATTGGCAAGTCCTCCATGTGAATGCATGTATGAAATGCATTCATTTGTTCATATTTCCAAGTACAAAAAAAAAAAACAGCTACACACAGTAATGTCATGCCTAAAGAGCTGGTTAGGAAACTTGGGTTTCAAGTAGTGCATAAAGTTATTTTTTTTTTTTAAATGTCTCTGGCCATGCAGCTTGAGGCTATTCAGCTCTTGAAAGATGGTGCTTCAAATTTAAAAGCACAATATTTTGCCTATGAGACACACATTTGCAAAAGAGACCCAAGATGCAAAGACACAGTTTAAGACTTCTACATGCAATGTGTTAATGCCCCCTCTGAACCGCATTTTATATACAACCATCTGGGTTTAAAAGTGTAAGAGTGGGGCACATATTGCAACAAGTATCAGTCAGATATTAGGAAACAAAGACATGTCAAGATTTAAAATCTTTATTGAATTCAGAAAGCTCTGTTCACACTGCAGGAATCCAGACTTAGTATGCAACCTGAAAGACAGGAACAGAGCAATATTATTGACAAGTTACAAGAAAACTTTCAGTAGCTGTACAGATACATTTTGTTAACATACCTTGCCCAGGTTGTAGTCACCAGCTTGGCGGTTAACTGGCTGCCAGAAGGCTCCATAGCCCAGTCCATAACCAGCATCTGCACCGCCCTGTCCATAACCAGCCTGTGCACCGCCCTGTCCATAATGTGCACCGCCCTTTCCAGAACCAGCCTGTGCACTGCCCTTTCCAGAACCAGTCTGTGCACCGCCCTGTCCAGAACCAACCTGTGCATCACCTTGTACTTGACCCTGTCCAGAACCAGCCTGTGCCTCACCCTGTCCAGAACCAGCCTGTGCCTCACCCTGTGCATCTCCCTGTCCAGAACCAGCCTGTGCATCTCCCTGTCCAGAACCAGCCACAGGATCCTCCAAGCTCTCAGGGTCTGTAAAGTCACCAGTGAAGGTCTCGATCTGCTGTGCAGGAGCGGGGTAATGGGGAGCGTCTCTCACATAGTGAACATCTTGCCAGTGGTCTCTACCCTGCTCGTAGCTGGTGGTGGTGTGAGTGACCGTGCCTGGAGGATACTGGCCGGTCACGAACATGAAGGCGTGGTGAAGCTTCATCTGTAGAAACGGTGAAACGGTCAATGAGTAATTTTAATAGAAATAAAAACTCTGTGGGTGAACACACTTTCTAACACACACAGATGGAGACGTGAACAGTGCAAGAAACTGTATCTGAACATTGTGTGTGTGCTGGAAGAAGCACTCAGATCTCTACTATAGTTATAATAATAATACTAGCCTATTTATTGTGTGTCCTTACCATACAGCTTAATAATTGTGTATTTTGAACAACATTTAAAAAAGATCTTAATATTACTGTTGAATTGATTTATCATATGAAATACCTCACATTTTACCTAAGAGACTGCTCTCTAATCTTAAACAAGTTACATAACTCTAACTTATATACAATATACAATATATATATATATATATATTCTGTACTGTACTGTAAGATAGTAAAACCCATAAAACAGAATAAAAACTGTAAACAGGTGAAATCAGGGAAGGCAGTGCGATAAAAGTATGTTTTGAGCTTAGAAGAAGCCACTGACTCAGCCTGCTTTATTTCCTCGAGCAGGGTGATCCAGAGGATTGGGGCTCTCATCTCAAAAGCTCTGTCCCTCTTAGTCTTCAGCCAAGAGATTGGAATAGATAGAAGGCCCCTGCTCGAGGATCTCAAAGTAGGCCATACAGGGATTGCTTCGCTGTCTGTGCACTGAATAGCAGTAACCTAGGATTGGTGAAGCTGAAAGGAATCCCCATCTTTTTATAAATGTAATGTCGATCTTAAGCTGCATGCCTTTTGTAATTGGTGATGTCAGAGATTGTGTTCTTTTGCAATGGCGATTATTTCCTTGCATGAAGAAAAGTTGGCAAGATGAATGCATACTAATCCGTCTTATCATTTCCACATTAACTTTCCCCTTCAGGCTCTTTGAGAGTGACATTACCTTACATTACATAGCCTTACAAACAATTAAACAGGCTTTTCTTCCTGCAGGTATCTGCATAACAGCGTCAAAACCGGTTAAAGTTTATTCATTTCCGGCATCATTTCAATATTGTAGCTGCAAAGTAAAACAAATTTAAGGCCTCCAAATTATCAGAACAAATAATTGGGAATACAATTCCAAATTCAACTCAGGTTTCTAAGAAACTGTTTCATTAAATTTATCTTTATTAAAGTATTGTTAATGGTGGAAAAATCAAGAACGTTTCTCCACACAAAATTATAAAGTATTTCATCAATGGCCATATCTGTTTGTTCACATCTAGAGATAAAACTGTATAACTAAGACGGAATATGCCTTTTGCTTTTGTTAGCTAAATTCTACATCTAGGGGATTAATCTCTTTGAAGCCATAATGTGTCTGTCTATGCTTCATCAAACCAGTCTGGGTTTCATTGATAATTTGGTCCAACTAGTTCTTCCAATTTGCTGCTGACACTTTTACCTTGCTTGCTCTCATCCAAAGGGGGTGTGGTCCTCTTATTCATCAACAGACTAAACCCATCTTGTCCTTTCAACATGGATAAATAGCTAAATAATCACAGAGGACAATTCATTGTTGGATTTTTTAGTTTTACAGAGTCTCTAAAAGAAAGCACAGTTGTTCCATGCTGGATTACAAATCTTCTGAAAGGGATACGATCACACCGGAGTTCTGGTTGGAAAGCTACAACAGTGACAAAGCGTAGGCCATCTACAGTGAGTGTTTAGTGTTATCTAGAAATAGTAATTACAGTATTTTGATGTTGTATACAACATCGCCATCACCTCAGTGGTTAAAACAATAAAAAAAACAAATGCATCACTAAAAGGCTATTATGCAGATGTGTTGCCCTTCAACTTTCTAATTGTTGACTCCAAATCACTCGTAGGCGTGAATGTGAATGTAAATGGTAGTCTGTCTCTATGTGTCAGACCTGTGATTGATTGCCTGGTGACCTGTCCACGGTGTAATCTCAGCTGGGATAAACTCCAGCCCCCCCCCCCCGTGACCGACCTTGTAGTATAAGCGGTTACAGATAATGAATGGATAGTATCAGATAAAATGCGTGTTATAAGTCACATGTGACTTTCATTTTTCTCTATTACCACATATTGTTTCAGGGCTTTCTTCCATCAGTCGGGTGACCAACTGGACCAGCAAAGGTCATTCTATTTACTACTAGGTTGTTGCTTAGTCTTTATGTTAGGTTCACTGTTCCTCAGCATTGTTGTTGGGATTGTGTATAAAGTGGTTTTGTATCCTATTGTTCATCAAATATAGATGTGTCACTGCCCTACTAGGCTATGCATGGTTTACACACACTATGTCAGTAATGTCAATTAACTGTTTTTTACTACTGTATCAGGTTTGAATCATTGCCTTGCTGAGGTGATCTGACCTCTGATTAATTTAAACAACAACTTATCCATGTAGTCACTCATGTTTCAAATACTTTACTTCTTGCCACTTGTGTGATTGTCTGCCCTGCCCGGATTGTTTTCACCTGTCAATCATTATGCCTGCTGTCATCTGTCCCTCGTTATCACCCTCCTTTTAATGCGTGTTTAGTCCGTGTGCTTCGCTTTGGCTGTGCCAGTTTGTCTTAGCTTCTCTTACCCAGTGTTACAGCCTTGTTTCCTCGAGTATTCCTGGTGTGATTTAGACCTTTATTCTGTGTATTTAGACGTTGCTTTTGCCTAGCATTTTTGGTTACCTGTTGCTGGACTGACTTCCTGTGCACCGTACCTGTTTCTGGCAAGTAAAGACTATTTTTTGGATCTCACTCCTCTTTCTGTGTCATGCGCTTGAGTCCAGTTCCTTGTGGTTTCACCTGATGTTATACATTGTAGTACTACATTTATCTGACAGAGAAATGTTATATTGCAGATTCAGACTTGACTCACAAAATCTAACAATTAAAATATGATGCATTTTTCATCCAGTATCATATGAGAATTGAAAGCTAAACCTTAAACAGACGTCAGAATTTCTTAATAATGAACGTGTTGCAGGTCCAAATTGCACCAAATTTGACAAGGCACTCCATGGGTTCCCCAGCAATACACCTACCAAGTGTGAAGTAGATCGGATGAACAGTTCTTGAGACATGGGAAGGACAGACAGACAGAGATTCCTTGTTTCATAGTTAGTTACTCAAAACATTTTTGGCCTATCTTATTTCAACTCACCTCACTCACGTGCCTCACTCACTCCCTCATACATGCATGCACATACGCAAACACACTCTCACTAAATCATTTAATGATTTTGCTTGCTCTTTGTTTGGCTTATAATGCTTATTGAGGAGATTATTTCTATAAGCCTTTAGGGTTTAATTAAATCTCAAATGCACCTCCATCAATATAAGATAATTCTAGGGCTGTACCAAATAATTGGAAGCTTCGAAACTCCATTCCTAATGTTGACATATTGAGTCTGGGTGTTGCCTCTCTTTGAATGAGACCTTTTATGAAACAGAGAACGCAATTACACAAACAAAGGTAAGAGAATACCTCTCAGCCATGTTATACAGTGTTAACAGGCTGAGCGTCTGTTGTGTACAAATTAACCCTACAGCTACTTCAGCAATCACGGTTTACAGTAATTATTACAAGGAACACCTCAGTGCCTTGAGGCAGATGCTGGTGGCCTTAACGCAGCAGTGGGTAGAAATGGAACAAGTATGATTTAAAAAAAAAAGTTATTTTTATAAAACGGTCACTCTGTCCTGACAGTAGTGCATGTGACAGGTAATCTGAAAAAAAAATCATGTGCCTCTCTGTCCTCCGGTGTCCTCTGGTGCTCCTAATGGCAAAAAAGAAGAGGACGGATCTAACAGCCTGGACCCAAGCAGCAACTTTAAGATTTTCCATTTAAGTGCTTTTGACGTGCCATGTTCTTTTTATATGAAAATATCATTGCTTTAAAGGTGCAGAACAGGCCATGTCAGAATTATATTTCTCGTTTTCATTCCTTTGTTTGGCAGGTAGAGCGACACCTGTCTGCGTGTGTTTGTCTGTGTGGCGTGTGAGTGACCATGACGGGTCTTTTGAAGAGCTTGACGGTGAGAAACTGGCTCACCTTTGTTACGAGTGTTTTGGAGTGTCTGTGTTTCGCAGGAGCCGTGTTCGGATGGGCTTCGCTTGCTTTTGTCCTGAAGACGGAGGGCTACTTCAGCTCTCTCTGTGTCAACACCACAGGAGTCAATGAAACACAGGTCTTAGGTCAGTTTGATATCCTCACCTCCACTACTTTGAATTGTTAGCATCTGTAATTCACCTGTCTAACCACAGGTGTCAATTAAGGGCAGAAAGTATGGAAGTTTCTATTGGACTTTATTAGTTGCTATCCACAGAAGACATTCCACAAATGTGTACCATGATTTCCAAATATTTCACTATCCACAAACATGTATTTTTGTATTTGTGTTGTGTAAAGTCACATCCACAAAAATAAAGGCCGGTTTGCAAATATGCATAACTTACTCTGTAAATACGTATTTAAAGGGACTATTTGTAACTTTCAGAAATGCTTGTTAACAGCGACACCTGTGGCCTTGAAATCAACGAAAGTCAGCGTCAAGCTCGCGCTTGCTCGCTCTAAATCTGCTCTAGATCTGCTGCGGTACCAATCGGACAACATTCCGTAAACAAACAGGAGGAAAGTTACAAATGTCATGTGGCCCATAAATCCACAGGAAGCGATCTGCAAATGCGCAAATATCATTCCACGTGTAGAAATAGATGCACAAATGCGTATATATCACTTAACATGTAAACCTTAAAATAAATAATTACAGAGTAAGTTATGCATATTTGCAAATATTTCACCATCTTGGCTCTCTATGTGTTTTATGTGTCTACAGATTGCAGTGTACAGGATGAACAGTTCTCTCTTGTCTTCACCATCGCCTCCTTTAGTTTCAGTTTCCTGACGCTGCCCAATGGTTTCCTCTTTGACCGGTTTGGTACTACAGTGCCTCGACTCTTAGGAATGTGAGTCCAACAACACCTTATTACTTAGAGACAGTGTGCAGAATTTGGTGGCATCTAGTGGTGTGGTTGCAGATTGCAACCAGTTGAATACCCCTCCGCTCACTCCTCCCTTTCTAAGGCTGTGGTAACGTGAGCCGCCGAGGGCAAAGCCTGGGTAACGGCGTTAGCCTTAATCAGAGACCATCCTTACCATAATAATACTACTACTGCTACTTACTTTAGGAGCAATGTCAGTCAGGCAGCGGCTGGCGGTACCACAGTTTTTGCAATCCGTTGCTCACGTTACTTCAATTTCACAAGCGTGTCGGAGAACTACTGCTTTTTGAACATGTGTACTGTGATGTTATTGTATCGAATGTAACTCTTGTCTTTTAATTGATTCTTTTTAATTGTAAGACCAATTTTCCCATCTCAAATTCTTTGAACCTTGAAAACATCTCTCTCGCTCTCATACCAATAAATGATAACACTGGAATTTATTTTTCCTACCAGATGTCTTTTCACCACGGGGACCTTGATGTTTGCCTTCTCAACTGCAGGTGAAAAACATTTTTTGCGTCTCTTTGTTTTGTGCTCTCTCAGGAACATTATTGTCTAAAGAAATACTGACAAGAAGTAACAGTGACTCTGACAGCTGTTGATGCCTCTGTTCCCATCAGCTTGGTCCAACCTGCTGTTCCCAGCTCTCTCCCTCGTGGCACTGGGTGGCAACTTGTTGCTTATGACAGACATCCAGGTATTGGTATAGAACAAATCTTACATTGAATGACAGAAAATAAGATGCAAAAAAGGAAGAAAAAAAAAACTACAGACACATAGACACCTAAATGCAACATTCACTGTTTTAATAAATTCAAATTTCTCACCTAAAGGTAGGAAACCTGTTTGGACAACGTCGTTCCACCATCATCAATCTCCATGTCGGAGCCATCGGGTCTTCCTCAGCACTCTTCCTTGTCATCAAGGTGAGAAACATTCACACACCGCTTTCGTAAATGAAATATATTCATATCATCTTGTGTTGATGATCTTGATGTCCTGCAGCTGTTACACGAGGCCGGCATCTCTCTCCTCGCCTCCTTCCTCTTCCTGTCCACCTGCAGCGTCTTCCACCTCCTCAGGACTTTCTTCCTGCTGCCCAGAGACCACATTCCCTACCCGCTGCCTGATGACTACACATACGGGTACAAATCCCCAAAAAGCCACACAAGCAGGTTACAGGCGCAGTGAAGCTGCTGCTGCAGCCCTATTCAGTTTGTTGTAGTTATTCTTCTTTCTTATTTTTCTCCGCTAAAAGTGTTTGTGCAGCCAAAACTGTAAGACCAAAAGTCACAAAAATTGGCAGGTGGGTTGCACATTCCAGCCACTACCGAGGCACATATGGCACATAACATGACACCCATTGACCTCAAGGTGGCACTGTAACAATCAAGTTTATGTTTTTGCAATGATCTCAAACGGCTTGTCTTAGAGTCAAAAGTCTTATGCTCTAAAAATGTCAAATTTTTAAACTTTCTCAATTTTCTCAAAAAACGATTTTCGCGAACTCGTCAGAAACATCTGGGCCAGTCGGCCCGAAACTTTGTCAGGATGATCTATGGACTGCAGTTGTCAAAGAAATTTTGATAGGTCAATCTGTTATGAAATTATAATTTTTGTGTCTTAAGTTATTTTTTACATAAATCAAAATTGGCTTAAGTGTAACCAGACTTGCCGCAAATGCTTGAATGCTCGGTTTAAGCTTAGCAATGCAGTCTTTGGATATTCTACCCCCAGGAGGTGCCACAAAAGCAGAAAGTTCATATCTTGTAATTGTCTACATGTATTCGTACAAAATTTGGTTTGCATGATCTACAGTTATAACTCAGTCGATGCATACAATTTGGTAATGATTGATTAAAGTGGCCGTGATTATTATTATTATTACAGCAATACTAAATTTAAATTTTCTGCCTACTCAGCAGATTTTGGGTGTATGGAAAGTCTGAGTTAAAAACCTTTTTAAACTAATGCGCTCCTCATCTCCTCATCTCCTCATCCATAAAACCTGGTTAATGGTGAATAATTTCAGTTGTAAATATTGAAAGGCAAACAAACAACTGATGAATTCAAGTTTCTTGCAAAAACAGCACATTTTTTTTATTTTACCATCACAGTTTATTTTTTACATCATTATCCCAAATTCCATGGAAATATCCTTCATATCCTGTTATGTGATTATAGCGGGCAAAGTAAATTAGGTAATTCAAAGAATTCCCACAATGCCCTCAGTCTGTGGCTGACCCACTTTGACCTTTGACAGGACAACCTGTTGTAAAGCAAAGACTCTCAGCTTAGAGAACTTAACAGCGAATGGTAACGCTCAGATGACAACAGAGGAAGTCGAGGTCGTCCCTGTGAAACAAGGTTTGTTCACTTTACTGTGGAATAAAATACTGTATATATGTAGTAATATATTACAGAATAGAATTATCATATATCTTATTTCTCTCCATCTTTATCTTTCCTCATCTTCATCCATCTCTGTGGTCTCCCCTCGTCTTTCTCAGAGAAAAGTTTCCGTGAGTGTTTGAAGTCCAGGCTCTTTTGGTTGCACCTGCTTTGGTTGTCGGTGATGCAGCTCAGACAGTACCACTTCATCGGCACCCTCAACCCCATGCTGCAGCGGCTGACGGCGGGAGAACTTTCACTGGGTAAACACACACAAACACTACATCATGTCACTGCCTTAGCAAAGATGGAAGTTTGTGCAAATCTTTCAAATTCCTTTTTTTGTTTTCATTTGTTGTCTTTTTGCCTTTATTACTGGAGCACATATGGTCTATGATAGAGATACACTCATAAACAAAGGAAAAGGAAGCACAGGGATTGGATTATGTACAGTTGACTTTGAGACGATCACTTCTTACGGGATGTTTCGACCACCCAGCCGGACCAAGCGCCACCGAGCTCGGTGTGACCGCCCTGCAAAGAGTCAGGATAAGAGCTAGGGTGGCCCATTTTGGACCGAGGGCTGTTCCACAGCAGAGTCCTGGCTCCATCATGGCAACCTGGATCGACGTGTTCTGCGCAGACAGAGTGCAGGACTCCGTTGGGACGCAGGAAGGCGGACTCTGTGTTTACATCAACGATCCTTGGGGATCAAACATAGTCAAATTTGATGGACAATGTTTCCCTGATGTTGAATCTTTAATGCAAGATGGTTGGCCATATCATCTTCCCAGAGAATTCACCAGTGTTTTTGTTGCTGCTGTTTACATTCCTCCTGCAAATGAAACAAATCCATACAGGAATGCACTTATTTTTACGTTTTGTTTTTCTTATGTAGCAATAAAGGAACTACAATTGTTGTGTTGTACAATGAAAACAAATAAACCTTAAACCATGAAGTTATATGAATACTAACTGGTTAGCCTGTGTGTCAAATAAGAGGATTAGATTGAAGTAATATTATATTAGCAAGAAGCGTGAAGAGTGTCAATATAGAGTTGTTTTTTTCTGAGAACCAGCGTCTGAGGAGAGAGTGCAGAAAAAGCTTTTTGCAGAGTGCTCCGAATTTTTGTGCAGAGACTCTAAGCCCTTCTAGTTGAAAATCTCTGGACTTTTCAGAAAGGCGCTGGTGTTGTCACTGTCGCTCCTTTTCAGGCAACTAATCATATATCCTCCGGTTGGTGCACATAGTTATCTATTTGGACAACTATCTATTATTTGACAAAGGGGCGATGCTAGTCTATCATACAACGGCGGTTAGAGTGGTGATATGTTGTCAGATATTGTTGTCATAGAAACTACACCCACATGCAGCAGGGATGAAATGCTCCCCAGCACCCTGCCAGCACTTTCCAGAGAAAAACACTATATTATGGACACACGCTCCTAGAGTATAGAAAGTATGTTTATCTTATATTCCGACAGACTTGTTGAACTGTTGAACTGATTCTTTTGTCTCTAACCATCTTGTCCTTGCATGTGTGTCCCCGCAGTGAGCCAGTACATCAATGCCTTCTCTATAATGCAGGTGTTTGGCGTGGTGTGTGCTCCCTTGAACGGCCTCATCATGGACAGACACAAGGGCAAACCCCGTGCTGCAGGTAGTAAGGACTATTTATGAACCCAACAGGTCACAGCCATGGCAGACCTACTATCTGTGCTCTCAGTGGGCTCTAGCATGTCTAAAGAGACAATAAATATTAATTGGAAAAAGTCTCATTGCTGAACACCAACCTTGTGATCCTTTTTATAGTTAGCTATACAAAACAAAATCGTGCAAAAAAAAAAAACAAACTTTGAGAAATGTGACTGGTATAACGATTTTTATTTGGGACCAAATGTTAAAAATAAGGCTTACTTTATGAGGGATTTATTAGTTGTATGTAATGGATTTCTTTTATTAATTGACACATTATTGGCTTATTACTGACCTATAAAGTATTAATAAATGGTTTATTAACCGTTAATAAACCATTTGATTGAGTTAATTTACACAAATCTAGAGTCAGTATTTAGTTTTTCTACATATGTGTTTTAGTAGATTTTAAACTTTGAATAAGAACAAACAAAATGTGTGTTAGATGTGATGATAGATATGAGCATACATTACCGAGGGAGCCATTGAGGCCTCAACTAGTGTTTAGTTGGAATAAAAGCCTACAAACGGTGCAGTGAATAGATGCTGCTGAGTGCTCTGTTCTGTCTGTGTTGACATGTCATCATTTTGTCTCTTTGGAGGAACAGGTGTGTTTTCATTTATGTGTGTGTGTGTTTGTAGGAGAGAGTGAACAGGAAGCAGACCTGAGGGCCTCGGTGCTTTCTCTCCTCTTGACGGCGCTGCTGGGTGTGTCGTTCTCAGCTTGTGCCACCATCTCAAACCTGCCGCTTCAGTACTTCACCTTTGTCCTGCAGATGTTCAACCGCTCCTTCCTCTTTGGCGCCAACGCAGCCTTCATCAGTTTGGCGTGAGTATCAAACACACACACACACACATACACAAATACATGCAGCACACACGTCTTTGTGGATTTTAATTAAGTATGTTCCTGAGGCGGGCAGCATATAGGGACACACCGTTTTTGTTTGTCGTCTAGTTCAGTTTATTAATTTACTTTGTTGATAGGTATTGTGTATTATCAAATTATTGTTTATCAAAAGGATGCCCCAAAGGGATTTTACGTACCACAATATACACGTTTATTTGTCAAATGATAAAACACAAAAATACATTAAAGCATTTATTAAATAAAACATTTCTAAAAACTACTTATAAACTCAACTAAGATGAGAATAACATAACAATATGAACAAGTGACAGTTTGTTTGTTTGTTCAAAAAGAGAGCAAATGTGACTGTGTTCCACATGTGAACTTGTTAATACAATTAACTATAAAGAAAGTGAATAAAATAAACTGTATGCTTGACTTATTTATTTTGCTAGCACTTTAAATTATTTATAACACACTATAATTGAGATGTAAGTAGGTCTTTTAAGTGTTGATTGATTGACTGATTGTCATCATCTTTAACTATGGCTGAAAATGATCCACAACTCAATGCTGGTGTATGGAGGATGGAAGCTGCCAAAATCAAAAATAAAGAAATAAATGACCCAATAAATATATTAATATGCCATTAAATGTACAAAATAATATTTAAAATAAATGGAGGCATTCATTTTCCCTTTTTATTTATATATTTGTATTATTGTTTTTAATTTATTTATTTTTGCAGTTATTTTACATTTATTTAAAATTATTTTTTAACGAATACATTTTTTAATTTATGTATTTTATAATTCATGTATCGTTTTCAGTTTGCATTTCCCCCCATTTGTTTCCCCAAAGTTATTAATTTCTGTATTCTTTCTTTATGCATTTCTTTATGCTTTTCTTCTTCAATGTGTCATGGGGTCAATTTGGTTGATCGACATCAAAGTGCATACAGTATATCGACGATACATGCCTTGCTCCTGCAACGCCAGGCTAACCACAGAAATGATCGCCCATAGCCAGACCGATCTCCATAATACATCCATGATCTCCACACATCGTCTTATAGCGCTGTGCCAGTGCTTTATGATTTCTCCTCTTCTACTCTCTATGTCTTTTTCACCACTTCCTTCTCTTTGCCCTGACATCACCTTCAGTGTGTGTGTGTGTGTGTGTGTGTTTGTGCATGTAGTTTCCCATCATGCCACTTTGGAAAGCTGTTTGGTCTGGTCCTGGCTCTGGCTGCAGTGTTTTCTCTACTGCAGTATGCCTGCTTCGCCCTGGTGAATGAACCTTTGAATGTAGACCCATTATATGTGAGTAAATTACATCCCACCTACTTACTCTGGTCCTTCTGATTTTATCACCATCTTTATCTATGAACACTCCTCTCACTGCTTCCTCCTCTCTCCCCCTTCACATGTCGGCAGGTCAACATCGGTCTGACGCTGCTCACCCTGTTCGCCTTCATCCATCCCCTCTCTGTCTTCCTGCACTGTCGAAGTCTCGCCTCCAAGCGAGCCATCAAAGCCTCCTCTTAACCATCATTCTACCAATATATATATATATATATATATATATATATATATATATATTTATATAACATACAAGGATTCCAAGAATAAACTACTGTAAGAAGGACAGACAGACGGATGCACACGCACACACATATGAACGAACAATCAATCTCTCCAGGTGTGCGCCTGGCAGAGATAATAATCAAGAGCTTCTGGCGTGCAGGCTGCTCCAGTTAACCCTCTGCGTAACACTTAACGTCTTTCCAGGATACTTAATTTTTAATAATAATAATAGTAACTTATTTTCCTTTCGCTATGTGATCTGATTCATGAATCAAATCTTTTTACACTCTTCTACAATTTTAGAGCTTTGCTTTATTTTTTTAGCTTTACACACATTACAGATAATGTTTATCAGTGTTCATCTCTTCAAGTCTACAGTTCTATATTTATTTAACCTTTAAAATAGACTGGAGGACCACCAATGTGTGGTAGGTAAAAGCTGAATGTAACATTAACCAACAGTAAATTGATCTCCTTTCATGTTTTGGTTGCAATCTAAGTTACTGTATGTAATACACTGACAATAAGAATACTTTATATGTTGCAGCGTCATCATGCAGAAACCTACGTCTGGTCACGTGGGAAAAAGATTTTAGAGGGGCTTGGGAAAATGTCTTTTTTATATAATAACATACATACTTTGACCAAAATGTGAATGTTCCCCTTTGAATAGATAAGGAACACCAATGGAAAGCTACAGAATGATATAAAAACCTAAAAATAACAATAATGGACTCGTCCTTTAAGGAAAATGTGCCATAAGTAATGACATGTAAAGATTTTTAAAGGGACACCGTTTATGTTTTAGGTTGACTGTGTATTTTTCTGAAGTTGTGGTAATGATGAGAAAATATAACTTTAAATATGCAAAGTTTGTTGTGCTTCACTTAATTAAATGTCTCTTGATATGAGCTTTACTAGTGTGGTAAAGGGAATTATTACTTTTTAACCTTTACTTTTGCCTATAAATGTTTCATTTTTCAACTATTGTGAGAAACATTATTACTATTACAAATGGTATAGAAAATGCAATTGTATTCTAGTAAAACAAGGCCATAAATTAAATAACTTAAGGATGTTGTTGTTAGGACCGGTAAACCCACAGAGAAAAAACAGGACTCAGCACGACTCAAAGCAGGGCAGGTGCAATTAAACAGTCTTTACTTGCCAAAATAAGGTTCGGTACACAGGTAAGTAGTCAAATACAGGCAAGCAGAGCCGACAAGGAAAAGGCAAAAACATAGTTAGGAAAAACGGGCTGGGATCAGAAAAAAAACAAAATACGAACACTGGGAAATCGCTGGAATGCTTGACATGGGGGGCAAAGACGAACT
The DNA here is from genome assembly GCF_015220745.1 of Sebastes umbrosus. NCBI lineage: Eukaryota > Metazoa > Chordata > Actinopteri > Perciformes > Sebastidae > Sebastes > Sebastes umbrosus. Next base: position 16,234,532 of record NC_051277.1, on the reverse strand, counting down.
GGCACAGAGACATTGAAACACAGACTAAATACACTGGGAAGGTAAATACCAAGCCTGGTTGGTTAACAATTCCAAATGGGAAAAGAAAGCTGGATGAAAACTTTGAGTAAAATCTTGTCAGCATCCTCCCCGAGTCACAAAATCGGTTTGAAAAATCTACCCAGAAGACTGGAAATTTGAGTCTGGAAAAGTTTGATATCATTAATTCTGTTCTATAGTTGAAGAAGTTGGAAAATTTGCTATTTGTAGTAGATAAATACGGTACTTTGTGTCAAAATTTGAGAGCTCTAACACAAATTCAAGGAGTTATAGGTCCTGAAACCAAATCAAACCTGGTCTCCCCTATTCATCATCACAGGATATACTAACAACTGTCACAAGGCAATGCAATGTTATTACTTGGTCACACGGTGGCGCCAACAGACTCAACAGCCCAAGTGTAGTCTTCTATTAACATACTGAATTCAATAATTTGTTTTAACCCAAATTCTATATAATTTTTACATTTTTATTGCTTATCACACTTGGAAATGGTGGGGTGTGGATTCAACAGGTTAATTCAATCAAACTGAAACTTAAAGTAGCAGTAGGCAGTATATTTTTGGCATCATTGGGCAAAATATCCATAATAACCTTTCAGCATATTGTAATTCATGTGTTCTGAGAGATAACTAGACTTCTGCTCCTCCTCATGGCTCTGTTTTCAGGCTTTAGAAAATCTAGCTCATGACGGGAGACTTTGACAAATCACAGGTCATTTCATTGAGAGAGAGCGTTCCTATTGGCTGTGCTCCGGTCATGTGACCAGAATTTGGTGTTCCTTCACCAGATTTCACAATGGCGGCAGCGTCACAAACTTTCTAATTTTACAGCTAAACCGTACACTACAAGATGATTCTGAAAACATTTGAGGCGAGAAATAGGCATTAACGTAACATAATATTGATTCATATTTGATCAGCGCGGCCTAGTTTGACCGTTTGGTCGGAGTTCACGAGTGATTGACAGCCGGCTCTCATGGACAGCAGACCTCAGGTCAGCTCTTACTGCTTGTTTTCCTCCGGTCTGTGAAATCTTGCAGATGCCGTTAGGAGCACCGGAGGACACAGAGGCACATGATTTTTTTTCAGGTTACCCGTTTCATATACTACTGTCACGATATAGCGACCGTTTTATAAAAAAAACTTTCTTAATCATATTTGCTACAATCTCGCCTACTTCAGCTTTAAATCTCAATCAGTTCACTTTGGTTCAATTTTGTTTGAAGTTTTATACAAATCCATTTTCATAGACGGATTTAAAAAAGAGTGGTCAAAATATAGAGATATGCAGACTTTCAGTCCCCAGTATGGGTCACTACCCTTCCCATAATGCAACTTGCCAGGATGTTTTGTTAGACCTTCCCTTACTACACATACCAATGTCTTTCAAACGCCATACTCCTTGTTTGTAAAAGAAACTTTCTGGTAAAATGTGTATTCCACTAGCTCAAGTCAAGTCACTTTCTTAGCCCTCATTGGCAAATTCAAACTCCCAAACTGAAGACAAAACAATGTCTCCTTAACAATTCTGTCTGTCGTTGAACACACCATGTTGATAACACTCCCCAATGGTATTAAGAACAGACTCTTTGGCAGACAGTAGTGCACGCTGCACTGATTCTAATGACAGATTAATGTGAAATATGCAAAAATCAAATGGTTTATTACCTGCCAGTATCTCATTAATGAGGTCATGTTCTTTTTATATGAAAAAGGCATTGCTTTAAAGGAGCAAAACAGGCTCATGTCAACACGTAGTCCTCTCTAAATGAATCAGAATTACATTTGTCATTTAATTTCCTTTGTTTGGCAGGAGGATGGACTCTTGTGTGTGGTGTGTGAGGGACCATGTCAGGCTGTGCGAACAGCTTGACGGTGCGACAATGGCTCTGCTGGGAAAAACGAGTTGCAATCAAATACAACTCTTTATGCAGGCCTATCCAACCTTTATTGACACCTTCAATATCACTTATTAAGCCACATGACAACAGGTCAGAGAGGCCGCTCTGCAAAATGTCACTTAAACCTTCTTTTTATATGAAAAAGTCATTGCTTTAAAGGTGCAGAACAGGCTCATGTCAACACGTAGTCCTCTCATTTCATTTCCTTTGTTTGGCAGGAGGATGGACTCTTGTGTGTGGCGTGTGAGGGACCATGTTAGGCTGTGAGAACAACTTGACGGTGCGACAACGACTCAAATTAGTTACGAGTATGTTGGAGTGTCTGTGTTTCGCTGGAGCTGTGTTCAGATGGGCTTCTCTTGCTTTTGTCCTGAAGATGGAGGACTACTCCAGCTCTCTGTATTTCAACAAAACAGGAGTCAATGAAACCCTTAGATCAGGTCAGTTTGAAATCCTCACCTGCACTTCTTTGAATTCTAAAGATCCAAGATTCACCTGGATTGCACCTGTCTAACCACATGTGTCAATTAAGGGCAGAGAGGCCCGCATAACGAGTTTCAATCAAATACAACTCTTTATGCAGGCCTATTTAATCTTTATTGACACCTTCAATATCACTTATAAAGCCATGTGACAAAAGATCAGAGAGGCCTGCATAAAGAGTTGTATTTGATTAAAACTCTTTATGCAGGTCTCTCTGCAAAATGTCACCTAAAGCATTTATTTTACAACCTTGATTCTCTCTTTTATTTGTGTTTTATGTGTCTACAGATTATAGTGTACAGGATCAACAGTTACCTGACGCTGCCCATTGGTTTCCTCTTTGACCGGTTTGGTACCACGGTGGCTCGGCTCTTTGGAATGTGAGTCCAACAACACCTTAATTACTTCAGAGTTAATGGTCAAAGCATTAAAAATATTACCCATGTAATTTCTCATCAAGATAATTATTCAGCAAAGGAAGTGAGGGAAGATGGGAAATGCAAAAAAAAATGCAAAAGAAATGCAAAAAAATAAAAAATATATATATATTTATTTTTTGCATAAAAAAATAATGATTGTTTTGATTTTAATTGAAAAATTAATTATTGTTTTTATTATTATTATATCATCTAGTTCTAACTGACCTGAAGAGCAGAGACCAACACACAGGGTTAGCCAATTGTGGGTTTTATTCATTCAATTAAACACAGCAGTGGTTGTTGCAGACACACCTGGCAAAGATCTGCACTCTGAGTGTACCTTTCTAGTTTGTCTCTGCAGAACAGATCAATTCAAAGTCTGTGTCTCTAAGCTGTGCAATGAAAAAAACACTGAATGTTTTCAATCATTTCAGACTTCAGAATTCATTTTTCTGACTCAGAAATACAGTTATGGTATCAAGTTTCATGTCTCTAGCTCGTTCCAGTTCACAGTAGATTGAGCAAAGGCGTAATTTAGCATATAATGCTACATAGACACGCCTACATGCACAAATCAATATGATACTTCTGATCTTGGTTAATACTTGCTCCCAGAGCATGTGCACGAAATTTGCTAAAATTCTGTCCACCGGATCTTGAGTTATACGTTTTTGATATTTTTGGCACCCTCTATGCGTCGAGCGTAAAATGCTTTGGTACGCCTATTCCCAAACACGTACTAAAGTTATCTACCAAGATGTATGAGTATTGGATTAATCATCAATGAATTATGGCCAATTTTCTGCTAAGCCCTTCCCGCTTTTGATACATTTTGTTGAGCTTAGTCCAATAATGATCCACAGACCTATGGTTTAGGAGGAGATGTCAAAAATGTGTTTTTCAAAAAATTCAAAATGTCGGAAAATCTAGTGAGGCGGACTTTGGTGGTCCAAGAGGCTTTTTTGTTGAGCACATGGAGCTGGACATGTGTGTCAAATTTCAAGTCAGGACTAACGGGGTGAGGGGCGTGGCCTTTCCAAAATCCCAATTTGTGGCTGATTGGGGTCATATTTCCTGAGAAGCACTTGCACATCATTTCCAGTTATTGGGCCAAGTTTCATGTTTCTAGCTCATTCCAGCTCACGGCAAATTGAGCCGCTGCGGCAGACAACGAATAATAATAACAAACCGGAACAGCCCATTCGGGGCTTGAACCCTAAAAAAATACAAACTAATTTTACCCGCATTTCCTAGGTAAAGGATAATATACGGTGATCCGGTCATTGTTGGAAAATAAACCCCGACAGGAAGCGGAGGGGTCTTGCATCACTTTGAAGGGGTTTATTTCACACAATGACCCGCTAGCTGTACATTATCCTGCTTATCAAAAGGCTTACTTAAGAAATCAATCATTTGACACAAAAACGGTTTGCCAGAGTCCAACATCAGAACTGCCATAGCAATGGTCTCTTATACATAGCAACGAACTGCTATAATGAAATAACAGACCGTAGAACGCAGTGATCGACCAATCGGAATCCAGTATTCAACAAAGCCATGGAATAAAACTAGTGAGTTACTGCAGCGTATTTTCTGACAGTCTGTCAAGCAGTGATGACACAGCACTCTGAGCCAGGGACGCGTATGTGCGTGTATGTGTGTGTATGTGTGTGTAGAGGAATGAAGAGCTGCCCTACATAAAGGAAGAGAGTGGAGCAAGAGCGGACAGGTGTGGTTTGTAAGAGCATTTGGGGAGACCCACTGAGACTGAACTGTGAGTACTAGAGCAAGCTGGAGAATTATACATTTTATATGCATTTTTTTTTTGTGGCCTCACAGGAGGTTACTTTGTTAAAAAGTCATGTTTGCACATTTTATTTAATTCCCTCTGTTAAAATGGGAGTTTTACGACCTAGTATCTCGATAAAGAGCTTTTTTTCGTTATCCAACATCTGGTTTTATGCAGAAGTCCATCCTTTTTTAGAAGAGGACTGACCTAACGACCTGGACTCAAGCAGCATATTTCTTTCCAGCTTTAGCTCATGTCTTGCTTGTGTAACTTTAAGATTTTCCATGTAAGTGCTTTAACGTGTCATGCAGCTCACGTTCTTTTTATATGATAATGTCATTGCTTTAAAGGTGCAGAAAGGGCTCATATCAACACCTAGGCCTCTCTAAAGGTATTTAATTTCCTTTATTTGGCAGGTGCAGTGACAGGAGCCATCTGTCTGCCTGCGTGTGTGAGGGACTATGTCGGGTCTTGGGAACAACTTGGTGCAACGCTGCCTCACCTTTGTGAGCGGTCTGTTTGAGTGTCTGTGTTTCGCTGGAGTCGTGTTCGGGTGGGCTTCACTTGTTTTTGTCCTGAAGACGGAGGACTACTTCAGCTCTCTGTGCGTCAACACCACAGCAGTCAATGCAACACAGGACTTAGGTCAGTTTGATATCCTCACCTGCACTACTTTGAATTCTAAGCATCTGGATTTCACCTGTCTAACCACAGGTGTCAATTCAGGTGACAATGAAGGTCAGACAGGCCTGCATAGTGTTGTAATTGATGTATATGTCTAAACATACTGTATATTTCTCAACCTTGATCTCTTTTCATCTATGTTTTGTGTGTGTACAGATTGCAGTGGACAGGATCAACAGTTCTCGTTTGTTTTCACCATCGCCTCCTTTATGTTGAATTTCCTGCTGCTGCCCATTGGTTTCCTCTTTGACCGGTTTGGTACCACAGCGGCTCGGCTCTTTGGAATGTGAGTCCAACAACACCTTAGTTACTTCAGAGTGAAAGGTGAATTGATTTAAAAGGATACCCATGTCTCGTCTTGTCTTGTACCTGAGGCAGTCTTCCCTACTTCTACTTCCAGAAGTAGAGCTTCACCGAGGGTTTATCAATAATACATTCATGGTCCATGTGCATTTCAATAGTTTGTTTATTGGATTAAATCCAAAGTAGCAGAAGTGAGAAAAACGACTCAAAACCTCCCCTCACCCTCCCGGCTGCTGGAGGCTCCTTCACTGCGAGTAGAGTGTGCGGCATCCCCGGGAGACAGACTCACAGTTAGCAGGTAGCTGAATTCGAGCTGCTGCGGCTGCTGACTTGGGGTTCATCTCCCTGAGCCGCCAAGGGCTGACCGCTCTCCTGTCCGCGGGGAGGACAAGACAAAAGTACGGGTCATTGTCTCCATTCTGCCACTTTGGAATTAGTCCAATAAACAAACTATCAAAGCGTACACGGACAGTACTTATTTTATTTATTAATTTATTTGACAGGGACAATACATGTAGGCATTGTTACACTTAGTTAATTAAAGTGCAACCAATGCAATGTGTATAGGACTTCTAGTCGTAGCTAATTTGCAGACTTTGACCCTGGTTAGACTTTTAAGAAAAAAATAAAAATACATAATAACACATCATACATAAAACCACATGATACAACATCGTACATCACAGTCAATTTACATGTGTATGTTCCCAATCAATAATCTGTGATCACAGGTTTGGTTTAGTTTCAGCCGGTGTTTCACCTTTTCATTAAACGTTTTCAGGTCAGGTTGTATTTTTATTTTATTTACAGCTCCCAGTTAGTGGTACGCTACACGTGAAGAATGTAAGATAGTTGTGTTATTTTGACCAGCTCTCAAAGTTTCAGCAGTTTGGTCGAATTTTGCGTTTTCTTGCCCTGCTATTAATTAGTAGTTAGATTGTATGGCTCCAGTAGTAGAGGTGAAATGCTGCCCCCTGTTTCTTTGGAGCAGGTGACAAGTCATTAACCATTGCACCTTTAAATGTAATATTCATTTACTTTAATCACTTCAAATTTTTCCAAATGATGCAGTTTACTGTCATACCTGGAACTGATAGTGGTGTGTTATGATATGACACAGACTTTGAAATGGTTAATTTACCACAAAGTAACTCATAACAAAACCTATAAAATACACATTAAATACTCATAAAAATCACGAAAGCTTGTTTACTAGATTGTTTTTCATACTAAAAACAAAGAAGTGCATTATTACTTTTATTATTTATGTTTACTTGCAGTTTTTTGATGCAGTGATAAAACTGAATATTAAAAAAACTAAACTGCTGTTTTTACTAAACCAAACACATTTTCACTAAAGACAGATGGGCTTCTGTCCTCATGATCTCCATGTATGGCTGTGACTCTCAAAGAAACAGCATTTCAATGTGTGTTTACTGTGATGTCATTGTATGGAATGTCACTCTTTTCTTTAATTACTGAAAGTGTGTTGATTTTAATTCAGTCATTCATTCAAGTCTTTGTTTTGTAAAATCTTTTCTCATACCAATACCAGATTTCTTTACACCACGGGGGCCTTGATGGTGGCCTTCTCGAATGCAGGTGAAAATCATTTCTCCGTCTCTTTGTTTTGTGCTCTCTCAGGAACCTTATTGTCTAAAGAAATACTGACAAGTGCTCGTTTTTCTTTTCCTGTCAGCTTTGTCCAACCTGCTGTTCCCAGCTATCTCCCTCCTGGCAGTGGGTGGCATCTTTTTTTATCTGACCAACATTCAGGTACTAAATTATTCATTCAGATTAGAAAGGATTTAAAATATTACAGTTTATTGTATGTTTTGATTAATTTGCCAATTATTTTCTCGATTATTTAATTGATTACTCTTTGAAATATCAGAAAATTGTGAAAGTTAACATATTCAAATAGCTTTTCTTTTGTCCAACCAAAAGTCGGAAACGCAAAAATATTCAATTCACCATCATATAAAAGAGAGAAAAACAGCAAATCCTCAAAGATGCTGGATCCAAGAAAGTTGAGCATTTTTGCTTTAAAAAAAAAAAGACTTAAACTTTATTATATCAAAATTGTTTTTGATTAATTTTGATTGACTAATCGATTAAACAATAATTTTTTTAATGTTTCAGAATCAGTGGATGGTTGTATTTGATTTAAAATGGAATTGGCAAATTATTGCATGGAAAAGTGTTTAATCTTTTAATTATGTCCAATTAGACTGTTACATTTTGTATTTTCTTCCTGTAAAAAAAACAAAATCTTTAGACTTGACTGTGTCATCATTTAAAGTTTGGTGATACATCTGTTTTTTTTAACTATTTCTGGATGTCTGCATGTGTGCTCTGTCAGCAGAGTATCACCTAAAGACAAATGATCAAGAACGACTAACTGTAACTCATCCTATGGCCCATTATTGAGGAAAGCTGAGAAACACAGTTGTCAGAGCTTATTTTGGAAGCGACAGAGGTTTGATGTTCAAGATTGTAGTGTTTACCAGATAACAAAAGTTGAAGTCTGTCCTCGGGTCATCACTAAACATGAACACAAACAAAAGACAGAGTTTGCTCTTGTGACATTTAATGAGTTTGAATGGTGTAACTGTGAGTCCAAAACCACATCCTCATACTCAAACAGGCATTTTAAATCAGCAATAACTAATTTTACATTGAATGACAGAAAGGCAGACAAAAAGAAAGCCCCTCAGGCATGTACTGTACGTACTAAAATGCAACAATCATGTGTTGTAATAAGTTCAAATTTCTCTCCTAAAGGTAGGAAACCTGTTCAACTCACGTCGCTCCACCATCATCACTCTCTACACCGGGGCCTACGGGTCTTCCTCAGCACTCTTTCTTGTCATTAAGGTGAGAAACATTCATACACTGCTCTTATAAATGAAATGTACAGGATTTATCTATACATCTCATGTTATAACGATGATCTTGATCTTCTTGCAGGTGTTACACGAGGCTGGCATCTCTCTCCTCCCCCCCTTCCTCTTCCTGTCTGCCTGCAGCGTCATCCACCTCCTCAGGACTTTCTTCCTGATGCCCAGAGACCACATTCCCTACCTGCTGCCTGATGACTACACATACGGGTACAAATCCTCAAGAAACCACACACATCAGCGCTTCATACGTGCTTAAGGGCAGCCTGGTCTCACCCAGTGGCGTATGAATGACACGGCAATTCCTTAAGTTATTTTTGCATGCTATCACAACGCCGTTCTTGCTTTTGGCGTGTTATTTCATGCCATGTAGTCTGTACTGACTGCAATGTTCATCTGTATATGCTACGTTCAGAGCTAGTGACGTAAAATAATAATGTCTCCAACCATCTTCCGCTCCATTTTCTTCCGCTTATCCGGGGCCGGGTGGCGGGGACAGCAAGCTTAGCAGGAAATTTCAGACATCCCTCTCCCCGGCAACATTTTCAAGCTCTTCCTGGGGGACCCTGAGGCGTTCCCAGGCCAGACAAGATATATAATCTCTCCAGCATGTTCTGGGTCTACCCTGGGGCCTCTTACCAGTTGGACATGCCCAGAAAACCTCCAAAGGGAGGCGTCCAGGAGGCATCCTGATAAGACGCCTAAACCACCTCAGCTGGCCCCTTTCGACACGAAGGAGCAGCGACTCTACTCCGAGCTCTCTCCAAATGTTTGAGCTCCTCACCCTATCTCTAAGGCTGAGCCTTGAAAAGGCTGAAAAGGCGTGTCAGCCAAGACGGATAGGGGCCTCAGCCAGACGTTCCCAGTTCACCCTACACAAATAAAGTCTGTGTAGCGTAAATTATAGATTAATCAATTTATATTTAATTTGTCATAGAACTGGCTAGAGCTGGCTGGTTTAGGCTTTTCTTTAACTCTGAGTTTGGAGCGTCAGAGAATGAGGATGGAGTCGCCCAGCACTGTTTTCTTCAGTACTGACTTTAGCAGTGTCGGAAAACAGGGATAGAACAGGCTGGAGCAGTTTCAAAGTCTTTAGCAAGTTCTTCAGTGCATTAACTAGAACTCAGAGGATCTGTTTGAGTTCTAGGCGCACAGGACCTCTTTCTTAGAAGAGGAAGGGGGGTTGCAGGAAGATAGGATAATCGCAGCATCATGAAACTTTACAACCACAAACTGAAGACCTAGGACATTCAGAGGATGTATGGTTTTGGCCTAGTTATATTGACAATGAGGGGATTTCTGAGCAGTTTCCAAAACAGAAGTGCTCACCATTCAGTTGCTGAAAAATGCAATTCTGCTATTTTGAATCTTACCAGCACAGTTTATTTTTTACATCATCATCCCACATTCCTTGGAAATATCTTTAATTTCCTGTTATGTGACTGTAGCGGGTAAATTAAAGTAAATAATTATCAAAGATTCCCACAATGCCCTCAGACTATGACTGACCCACTGTGATCTTTGATCTTTGACAGAATAACCTGTGGTAAATCAAAGCCTCTCAGCTTAGAGCAGACAACAGTGAATGGTAACGCTCAGATGACAACAGAGGAAGTCGAGGACAACCCCGCGAAACCAGGTTGGTGTGTGCAACTGTGGTAAATATATACAGTACATAGTTAGATATAACAGGATAAAATAATCATCCTATCCTATTTCGCTTCTTTCTTTCTTTGTTCCTTCATTGTTTTCATTCATCTCTGTGGTCTCCCCTCGTCTCTCTCAGAGAAGAGTTTCCGTGAGTGTGTGATGTCCAGGTTCTTTGTGTTGCACCTGCTTTGGTTGTCGGTGATGCATCTCAGACTTAACTTCTTCATCGGCACCCTCAACCCCATGCTGCAGCGGCTGACGGCGGGAGATCCTTCACTGGGTAAACACACACAAACACTACATCATGTCTTACTGTCTTAGCAAAGATGGACATTTGTGCAAACCTTCCTTATTGGGTCCATAAAGTTATATGAATAATAACTGGCTAGCCTGTGCTTCAATTAAGAGGATGTGACTGAAGTAATAATTTATGTGCAAGAAGCTGTTGTAGAGTAAAGAAAATAGTACTGTTCTAACTCACACAGGCTCCGCCCTCTACTGGACTCCGTGGGCAATACTCTCCTCCAATCCCGAGCACGCATTCGCCCACGGAATTTTGCATAAACGTAGCTGGCCAATCAAGACGTGCATACCCGAATACGTGTAGACCCCACAGTATATAAGGCAGCGTCCCTTGCTGTCAGATGTCCTTTCCTCTTTAGCAATTGGCGATTTGCCCACTGACTGCTCATCTCCGCCGCATGGGGCGACGGTGTTGACCGTCATGCAGTTGCCGGGGTTCATGGCGGCCTCTGCTTATAAAACTAGGTTTACATTATCGTAACTTTCGTTATCTCACCTTAGCAGACTTGTTGAACTGTTGTTTGAGTCTTTTGTCTTTAACTATCTTATCTCTGCTTGTGTGTCCCTGCAGTGAGCCAGTACACCAATGCCTTTGCTCTAACACAGCTGTGTAGCGTGCTGTGTGCTCCATGGAACGGCCTCATCATAGACAGACACAAGGGCAAACCTCGTGCTGCAGGTAACATACTAATACTACAGGTTTTTTACAATCGCTAACAAATGTCATCCGTATTGATGCTTGTTACTGACATATAAAGCATTAACAAATGGTTTATTATTCATGAATACATTTTTTAGATTTTACACTTTCAATTAGAAAAAGCTAAATGTACATACATTACCCAGAGACCCATTGAGTCATCATCTAGCCATGGATTCGTTCTTTCATCATAATTTTTGTCATAATTCTTTTTTTCTCTTTGGAGAAACAGTTGTGTTTTCATTTGTGTGTGTGTTTGTAGGAGAGAGTGAACAGGAAGCAGACCTGCGGTCCTCAGTGCTTTCTCTCTTCCTGACGGTGCTGCAGTCTGTGGTGTACTCAGTTTGTACCACCATCCCAAACCTGCCGCTTCAATACTTCACCTTTGTGATCCAGGTGCTCAACTTCTCCTTCCTTTACGGCGGCAACTCAGCCTTCATTAGTGTGGCGTGAGTATCAAAAACACACACACAAACACAAATACACTCATCACACACGTCTTTGTGGACTACTTCTTGAGGCGGTCAGTATGTAGAAACACATTTTTATAAATACACAGTTCACAAACTTGCATAAATAATAGTAATGTGCAACAGAGAATAAAGGTGACAATATTTTAACCTAGTTCTATAAGCACAGGCGGAGCCCTCTACTGATACTTTCCTCCAATCACAAGCACAGATTTGGCCACTGAAATATTGCATAAGCGTAGCTGGCCAATCAGGACGGGCCTACCTGAATATGTGCGGACCCCACAGAACATAAGATAGCACACAACGCTGTCTGCTATCCTACACTTCAGCGAGCAGCATTGGAACAACAGGGCTCCCTTGGTAGAGGGCTCCATTTGCTTATAGAACTAGGGTTACGATATCTTAACCTTTGTTCGAACTTATACAGGCTCCGACCTCCACTGGACTCTATGAGTACAGTGGGGTAATGCATGCTTTGCCACGACATAACATGGACCCAACCACACTGATCCTGACCGTCCAGAGGTTAGTCGCTGCAGCCCACCTACTTCTTTATAATAATAAACCTAATAGAGCCCTGCAGGGGCCAAAAACTTCAGCCCCAGCCAGACAGTCTGCAAATTTTCAGCCTAACCCCATCCGAGACCGACACCAATCACTTTAAACTCTCTCTGACGCAAGCAAAAACACACACATACTCTTTTAAGAGGTAGCCTTAATTAATGATAGGCCTCAAACATAACTACCAGTGCCATCAACAATCATGCCCACAATAGAGAATATAGCCAAGCTACATGATCCAGCAGCAAATAATTAAGTTACTCCAAACAAGTTCACTGTATGAACCTACCTGGACTGTGTGTGTGTGTGAGCTTTTGGATGTGTAGAGGAACACAGAAAATTAATTAACATTAGATCCTGACTGATCCTGTTGGTATGTCTGGAGATTTATTTATTAATCATATATATTATATGTTTATATAATGTGTGGATTAAAGTAAAGTGTTACCTTTATCTTTAAAGAATGTTTTTAATGCTTAAAAATTCTGTGTGTGTGTACTTTGTGTGTGTGTGTGTGTGTGTGTGTGTGTGTGTGTAGTTTCCCATCATGCCACTTTGGGACGCTGTTTGGTCTGGTCCTGGCTCTTACTGCAGTGATTTCTCTGCTGCAGTATGCCTGCTTTGCCCTGGTGAATGGACCTCTGGATGGAGACCCTTTATATGTGAGTACACAACATATAACTGATACAACTGTAAATCTTACTCTGGTGCTTCTCCTCCTTTAATCACCATCTTTAACTATGAACCCTCCTCTCACTGCTTCCTCCTCTCTCCCTTCACATGTCTGCAGGTGAACATCGGTCTGACGCTGCTCACCTTGCTCGCCTTCATCCATCCCCTCTCTGTCTTCCTACACTGTCGAAGACTCGCCTCCCAGCGAGCCATCAAAGCCTCCTCTTAAAGAAGACATATTGTGCTTTTGTGCTTTTCCCCTTTCCTTTAGTGTTATTCTTTTTTTTGAGCATGTAAAAGGTCTACTAAGTTGCAAAGCTTAAAGTCCACACCAAAGGGAGTTACTCTCCCCCACAGAAACACTGCTCCTGCCTGAAACGCCTTGCTTGAAGTCCCGCCTTTTCTTCCTTAACGTGGTGATGTCACCAAGTAACACGTTTGCATACTACCCACCTAGCGGCTGATTTGGCACACCCTAAAAAAGAAAGCTAGTTAGAGCACAGCTGGAGCGAAGTCTGAAGAGTTTGGTTTGGTTGACCAATCACAACAGAGTGGACAAGCTGATAGCTGGTATGAGAATTATATATGATTATAATAAGTCCTCTTTAAAGTCTGTAAAATGAGACTCGCAATTAAAATGTCCATAATATCACATCTCTTTAGTTTGTTTGATTGATTAATTGTGCTCATAGGTCTGTGTTGTGTTGCCATATCATCAAGTGCTTGTAAATACATTTCATATTGTAGTGAAGTTTGGTTTCGGGTACAGTCATAGCGCATTCGCCACACTCTCGGATCATGTTCACAGCCAAAATTATTTTATCCATAATAATTAAGAGCTTCCACATTGAAACGGAAAATGTGTAGGAACCCTCATTAGTTTGTTTTGAGCTTCTTCAAATGTATCATTTGTGCTTTTAATTGTACCACTGCACCAGATTATGCTGGTGTAATCATAGTGGCATTGAACTAATTATGTGTCCTCATGGTTTCCTTATCAAGGAACGATATTCTTGCCAGATACTTTGTCTTTGAATGGACACTCCCAATAACAGAGACGGCATTAGATTCACTGGTCATACACTGTTTCAGTTCACATCCAAGCTGTACACTTTTTCCTTATCCTGTATCTTTGTCTTTCCATTATATACAACCGGTTAGGTCACTTAATTTATGCCTTGTTTCAAAAACAATATATTCAGATTTACCTGGTACTGGTACTCATTGTATTTGATATCGATTAATTCTGTTCTGTAGTTGAAGAAGTTGGAAAAATTGCTATTTGTAGTAGATAAATACGGTACTTTGTGTCAAAATTTGAGAGCTCTAACACAAATTCAAGGAGTTACAGGTGCTGAAACAAAACCAAACCTGGTCTCCCCTATTCATCATCAGAGGATATACTAACAACTGTCACAAGGCAATGCAATGTTATTACTTGGTCACATGGTGGCACCAACAGACTCAACAGCCCAACTGTAGTCTTCTATTAACATACTGAATTCAATAATGTGTTTTGGGCCAAATTCAATAAATCAGTTGCATTTATTTTTGTTTTTACATTTTTATTGCTTATCACACTTGGAAAATGGTGGGATGACACAGCTGCAGCTTTTTAATTAATTCAGATCTACTCTCAAGACAGTTAGTTTATGAGATGTCATTAATGGGTCCACCACAAAATTGATTGAATTTAGTTCTACTGTTTAAAACTTATAACTTTAATTCAATGTCAGACCATTCAGAATTTATACCAATCGGTCAATTATAATGAATGTTTTCACTGGCAGTGGGTAATGAAGGGGCATTTGAACCTCAGATGGGAGCAGCGTTACAGGCAGGCTCTCTGTAGGCTACCCCGCCCGCCGTGTCAGCAGCGGCCGCAGCACGTAGGTCCTCCCCGCCAGGTCTTTACGTCTTATGGGACGAACAATATGTGGATGGTGTATAGACAATAGAATCACCGTAGGAGGGCATAACATCACGTAAGTGTACATCCTGCCACGAAAAGACGTCAGACAGCTATAGACTGAAAATACATCAGAAGCTCTCTTCTGTGTGAGCCCATGCACAGCTCTTTACTTATAGTTTAATACAGGACTGTTAATGTGGGATAATGTTCATTGTGAGCAGTAACAGCCCACAGCATGACCAGACACTGCATCACGTAGCACTGACACTATTATCTGCTGTATGAAGTCAACAAGAAGTGTGAGTGTTTGTGCCTTAATTTTACCCAATCAGGTCCTATTCAAACACTTTTCATCATGCTTTTGTATCGCCGAGTCTCATAATTATACAACATGCATTAAGAGCTTGGTCACCCTTTAAATTAACTGTAGCAGACTTGTGTGTAGTCTCTCTGTTAGTATTCATGATGAGGTAATCTGTGGTCCTTCATGGTAAAGCAGTAGTTCACAACTTTTGTTTTTCTTGTGACCTTTTAATACAAAACAATATCTACTTGTGACCCCTCCTCACAGGTTGCATGTCTATAAATTGTGAGCTGCTCAGTCAAAGAGTGATTTTCTCTTCTGAGATCATTTAATTTGAATAAATTTAGAGGTCTTAAGAAGTTAAACTGTAAAGTATTTCATGTATTCCTACAAACAGAAGACAAAAGAAAACATTATTCATATTTACTTAACAACTTCAATATCTCTTTAACTTCTGGGGTCATAATAAAGGTGGGGACCTAAAATAGGATTACAGGCCATAAGTGTTTGAGAAACGATTAGGTTAAAGCAGCAGTGGGTAGAAATGGAGCAAATTATGATTACAAAAGGCTATTTTTATAAAATGTTCACTATATCCTGACAGTACTGCATGAGACAGGTAATCTGGAAGAAATCATGTGCCTCTGTGAACAACCATTCAGAGCCGATCTGGAGTCTGCCGTCTATGAGCAGCTGTCAATCACTCGCAAACTCCAATCAAATGGTCAAACTAGGCAGCACTGATCAAAAATGAATCAATATTCTGTTACTGTAATGACTAAATCTCACCTCAAATGTTTTCAGAAACATCTTGTAGTGTACTGTTTAGCTGTAAAATGAGAAAGCAGCCATGTTGAGAACAGTTGAGGAAATACCAAGCACCGCCCACCAGCCAGAGCACAGCCAATAGGAACGCTCTCACTCTGAAATGACCTGTGATTGGTCAAAGTCTCCCTTTACGGGCTAGATATTTTAAAGCCTGAAAACAGAGCCATGAGGAGGTGCAGAACTCTAGTTATCTCTCAGAACACTTGAATTACAATATGCTGAAAGGTTAATATGGAATGTTTGCTCAATGATGCCAAAAATATACTGCCTACTGCCACTTTACTGTGAAATGTTAAACGTTTTAAATCCTCATTAAAACTACACATAGTGGTTTATTACCTGCCAGTATCTCATTAATGAGGTCATGTTCTTTTTATATGAAAAAGTCATTGCTTTAAAGGTGCAGAACAGGCTCATGTCAACACGTAGCCCTCTCTAAATGAGTCAGAATTACATTTGTCATTTGTCATTTCATTTTGCTGATCATAATGTCACCGAAACCATGTATTTCACATCATTGGCTCTGTCTTTCTCTATGTTTTATGTGTCTACAGATTGCAGTGTACAGGAGCAACAGTTCTCCTTTGTTTTTGCTTCCCTTAGGTGCAGTTTCCTGACGCTACCCAGGAAACCCGGGAAACCCATCTGTATTTGTTGTTCACAAATACAGATGGGAACGCCCTCAAAGAGGAGTAAAGCTGAAGATCAGCACTTTAACTTTACAGTCATTGTTTCAGGTAAAACCCAATGGACTGGAGTACAGAAAATGTGTCACCGCCCTTCTATGCCATGCATGGTTCACTCTATGTAAGTAATGTTAATGAACTGGTTTTCACTACCGTATCAGGTATGTTGAATAGTTACCTTGCTGAGGTGATCTGATGTGTGAGGGGGGGTCTTGCGTCACTTTGAAAGGGTTTATTTCACAACAATGACCCACTACCTGTACATTATCCTGCTTATTAAACGGCCTACTTACTTAAGAAATCAATAATTTGACGCAAAAATGGTCCGCCAGAGTCCGACATCAGAGCTGCGCCCATAGCAACGGTCTGTTATACATATATAGAAATAACAAACCGTAGAACGCTGTGATTGACCTATCAGAATCCAGTATTCAACAAAGCCGTGTAATAAAACTAGTGAGTTACTGCAGTGTATTTTCTTACACCCTGTCAAGCAGTGATGACGCTGATCATGGATGCTTTGTACATACAGTATAGACCCAGTTATGACACAGAGAGCCAGTTTCCACACAGCACTCACCAAGCTGTTTTCTTGTGCCAGTCAAATGATCTTTTGGCCAAACTAGTGTAACCAGCACTATGAGCCGGGATGCAAGGGCACAGGGGGACCAAGAACTAGTCAGGGTGGGCCCATGGGAAATCTGAAAATTCTATCAGAAATAAATACAGCATTGAAAATTGGCTTAGAAAACATTGGTTTCATGCTCTTTTGCAGTGTCCTGTGCCCTCATACAGGTGGTATTACATGAAAAGTACCACTGCATGTTTTGTAGTGAATAACTGAGTTGGTATTAGGTAGGTACTTGTTTTATTTTAAATACAAACATTGCTGTGTGTGTGTGTGTGTGCTTGGCGTGCGTGCGTGTGTGTGTTCTCTCAGTGACTGGCAGTACTGTAATCCAATGCCATTGGGCATTATCATATTGACAGTATTATAGCCCAATGGCCACACCTGCTTTCAGCATCTACATCTGGAGTACGTCTCACAGCTTCAGTGGCAGATTCACTGCTGTTTGGCTTGCCGGGGATGCAGGAGTGTTTATTTTCTGTAGCCACTAGCACCAATTGAGAAAGAGGAAAACATCGCTGAAGGAAGAGAAGTAAAGAACTGGTGAAGAAGAGGAATGAAGAGCTGGCCTATATGAAGAAGTAGAGTGGAGCAAGAGACAGGTGTGCTTTGTGGGAACATTTGGGGACATAGAGGCTGAACTGTGAGTACTAGAGAGTAGCAAACTGGAGAATAATACAACGTAACTATGCATTTTGTTTTTTTGTGGCTTCACAGGAGGCTACTTTGTTAAAAAGTCATGTTTGTGCATTTTAAGTAATTCCTTCTGTTAAAATGGGAGTTTTATGACCTACCAGTATCTCGATAAAGAACTTTTTTTTCTTATCTAACGTCTGATTTTATGCAGAAGTCCATCCTTTTTTAGAAGAGGACTGACCTAACGACCTGGACTCAAGCAGCACATTTCTACCCAGATGTTTCCAGCTTTAGTTCATGCCTTGCTACTGTAAGTTTCATGTAAGTACTTTTGACGTGTCATGCATATTATATATATATATATATATATATTATATATATATATTTGATATAAAAAAAATGCATTAAAGGTGCAGAATGGGCTCATGTCAACATGTAGTCCTCCCTAAAGGTATTTTATTTCCTTTATTTGGCAGGTGCTGTGATAGAGTCCACCTGTGTGTGTGTGTGTGTGTGTCCATTCAGGTGAAATTATAGTGTTTGTAAATTGTCTGCCTGTGTGTGTGAGGGACCATGTTGGGTTTTGTGAATAGCTTAATGGTGCGACGCTTCCTCACCTTCATTACGGGTCTGGTGGAGTGTCTGTGTTTCGCTGGAGTCGTGTTCGGGTGGGCTTCACTTGTTTTTGTCCTGAAGACGGAGGACTACTTCAGCTCTCTGTGCGTCAACACCACAGGAGTCAATGCAACGCAGGACTTAGGTCAGTTTGATATCCTCACCTGCACTACTTTGAATTCTAAGCACCTGGATTTCACCTGTCTAACCACAGGTGTCAATTCAGGTGACAATGAAGGTCAGACAGGCCTGCATAGTGTTGTAATTGATGTATATGTCTAAACATACTGTATATTTCTCAACCTTGATCTCTTTTTATCTATGTTTTGTGTGTGTACAGATTGCAGTGGACAGGATCAACAGTTCTCGTTTGTTTTCACCATCGCCTCCTTTATGCTGAATTTCCTGGCGCTGCCCATTGGTTTCCTCTTTGACCGGTTTGGTACCACAGTGGCTCGGCTCTTTGGAATGTGAGTCCAACAACACCTTAGTTACTTCAGAGTGAAAGGTGAATTGAATTGAAATATCACCCATGTTATTTCTCATCAAAAACAACTATTCAGTAGTGGAAT
The DNA here is from genome assembly GCF_015220745.1 of Sebastes umbrosus. Lineage (NCBI taxonomy): Eukaryota > Metazoa > Chordata > Actinopteri > Perciformes > Sebastidae > Sebastes > Sebastes umbrosus. Next base: position 16,215,472 of record NC_051277.1, on the reverse strand, counting down.
AAAAACCCACCAGCCAGTTAGTTAAGAGGAATGAAATGACAAGCATTGACTAGTGAAGAACAACAAGAGGTTGTCCATTAGTGTGATTATTTAGGAACAGTTCCAAGGTGCAGTGAGAACTTTCTCCTCGTTGGTTGCACTTCATTTATACTGACTAGAGGTGTGATGGTTTAATCCAACAACAATTTGATTGGATTTCCTTTTGCAAAGATTCAATGCATCATCTAATCCTGCATCATCAAATATCACATTCTGCCCACGATTTGAATTGATTTAAGGTGGATTTGATTAATTTTTTACATTTCCAAAGAATATACTACTTTAAAGGGGCTTTTTATTTTTATATTCAAACAGCATTTTTATGTTCTTCTAGGATACTTCTTTAGCTCTGCAGAACACAGAAAGTTAGTCAAAGTCTGTGTCTCTAATCTGTGCCAACAGTAGACAGAATTTAGCGTTTCGATGAAAATAGGGCGGCTGTAGCTGAGTGGGTAGAGTGGTCGTCCTTTAATGGCAAGGTTGGCGGTTTGCCAGTTTCTAATGTCTGTGTGGAAGTGTCTTTGAGCGAGACACTGAATCCCACATTGCTCCTGGGGCGCTTTACAGCAGCCCACTGCTCCTAAGGATGGGTTGTATATGACGAATATAATAAAGTTTACGTTTTTTTTGTTGTTGTTTTTTTAAAGCACATTTGGTGCAATGTGTAAGATATGGCCAGAATGTTAGTTTAAAACATTCAGAAAATGAACTAACATTATCAACTGCATGTCCAAGGAAATTACATAACACTGTATTTTTTTCCCCACCAGATGTCTTTACACCACGGGGACCTTGATGGTGGCCTTCTCGACTGCAGGTGAAAAACGTTTTTGTATCTCTTTGTTTTGTGCTCTCTCAGGAACATTATTGTCTAAAGAAATACTGACAAGAACTAACAGTGACTCTGACTGCTGTGGATGTTCGTTTTTCTTTTCACATCAGCTTTGTCCAACCTGCTGTTCCCAGCTCTCTCCCTCCTGGCAGTGGGTGGCATCTTTTTTTTTCTGACCAACATCCAGGTACTGAAGTATTTCTTCAGATTAGAAAGGATTTAAAAGATTAGAGTTTATTGTATGTTTTGATTAAGTTGCCCATTATTTTCTCTATTATTTAATTGATTACTCTATACTAACTATAGCTTTTATTGTCTGAAGGAAAAATCCGTAACCCAAAAATATTCAATTCACCATCATATAAAAGAGAGAAAAACAGCAAATCCTGGATCCAAGAAAGTTAAGCTCTTTTGCTAAAAAAAAAAAAAAAAAAAGACTTCAACGATTTATTAAATCATTAATTTTTGATTAATTTTCATTGACTAATCGATTAAACAATCAATTTAAGTTTCAGAATCAGTGGATGGTTGTATTTGCTCTAAAATGAAATTGGTAAATATTTGCAAGGAAAAATGTTGACTTTTTGAAATATGTCCTATTAGACTGTTAATTTTTGTATTTTCTTCCTGTAAAAGAAACAAATAACAAATTTTACATTGAATAACAGAAAGGCAGACACAAAAAGAAAGCCCCTCAGGCATGTAGGCACTAAAATGCAACATTCACTGTTTTAATAAACAGAATTTCTCTCCAAAAAGGTAGGAAACCTGTTTGGCTCACGTCGCTCCACCATCATCACTCTCTACACCGGGGCCTACGGGTCTTCCTCAGCACTCTTTCTTGTCATCAAGGTGAGAAACATTACACATGTATGCTGACGATATCTTACTATATCTGTCGAAACCTCATCTATCATTGAGGGCCCTGTTGAGTGTGATAGAAACCTTCAGTCAGTTTTCCGGATATAAGATCAATTGGTCGAAGAGTGAGGTCCTCCCAATATCCGATTCGAACTCCCCTCCCTCTGGATCATACCTACCTTTCAAGATCGAATCAAAAATGTAATATCTGGGAGTTGTGACTGATTGGGAATTGGGAAATCTTGAAAAACTGAACTATGCACCATTGATGGAGAAAATTAGCAAAGACAAACTGTAACGATGATATTGATGTCCTGCAGCTGTTACACGAGGCTGGCATCTCTCTCCTCTTCTCCTTCCTCTTCCTGTCCGCCTGCAGCGTCATCCACCTCCTCAGGACTTTCTTCCTGCTGCCCAGAGACCACATTCCCTACCTGCTGCCTGATGACTACACATACGGGTACAAATCCCCAAGAAACCACAAACACACATCAACGCTTCATACGTGCTTCAGGGCAGCCTGGTTTCACCCAATGGTGTATGAATGACACGCCAAGTCCTTAAAGCTGCAGAGGGTAGAAATGGAGCAAATATGTAGTATAACATGCAGTATAACTGTTATTTTCACCTGTTATTTTTATTTAAAAATGTTTTCTGCATACGGGGGTCCCTAAACAGTCTTGGAATTTCATAAAGTATGACTGGAAAGCTGAAACTTTTTTTTTTTTTTGGATCCAATGAGCCCAATTGTATTCATGTGTGATGATGTTTGTCCCCATAGTAGCCATTTCATTGTAGTGAGACCATTTTTTGAAATTTGACATCACTGTATAAAATGACCTGTTGTGACCTCTAGGATAATCACAGCCTCATGAAACCTTACAACCACAAACTAGAAACCTAGGGCATTCAGAATATGTATGGCTTTCCTACGTATATTGACAATAAGGGGGTTTGTAAGCAGTTTCCAGAACAGACGTGCTCATCACTTACCATCACAGTTTTGTTTCACATCGTCGTCCCACATTCCTTGGAAATATCCTTAATTTCCTGTTATGTGACTGTAGCGGGTAAATTAAAGTAAATAATTATCAAAGAATTCCCACAATGCCCTCAGACTGTGGCTGACCCACTGTGATCTTTGATCTTTCTCAGGATAACCTGTGGTAAATCAAGGACTATAAGCTTAGAGCAGATAACAGCGAATGGTAACGCTCAGATGACAACAGAGGAAGACGAGGACATCACTGTGAAACAAGGTTTGTGTGTGTTACTGTAAGTTACTGTGGTAGATATATACAGCACATAGTTAGATATATAACAGAATCAAATAATAATCTATCCTATTTCTCTTCATCTTCGTTCCCTCCTTGTCTTCATCCATCTCTGTGGTCTCCCCTCGTCTCTCTCAGAGAAGAGTTTCCGTGAGTGTGTGATGTCCAGGTTCTTTGTGTTGCACCTGCTTTGGTTGTCGGTGATGCAGCTCAGACTTCTCTTCTTCCTCAGCACCCTCAACCCCATGCTGCAGCGGCTGACGGCGGGAGATCCTTCACTGGGTACACAAACACTAAACCATTTCTAACCTTCTTCGCAAAGATGGACATTTGTGCAAACCTTCCTTATTGGGTCCATGAAGTTACATGAATAATAACCGGCTAGCCTGTGCTGCAACTATTAATATAAAGTAATATTATAAGAGCAAGAAGCTGTTGTAGAGTGTAGGAAACAGTATTGTTCTTACTCACAAAGGCTCCGCCCTCTACTGGACTCTATGGATAATACTCTCCTCCAATCACGACCACGCATTCGCCCACTGAATTTTGCATAAATGTAGCTGGCCTATTAGGACGTGCCTACTCGAATACATGCGGACCCCACAGCGTATAAGGCAGCATCCCTGTGCTTTTAGAACTAGGGTTACATTATCATAACCTTTATTATCCCATTATAGTAGACTTGCTGAACTGTTGTTTGAGTCTTTTGTCTCTAACCATCTTATCTCTGCTTGTGTGTCCCTGCAGTGAGCCAGTACACCAATGCCTTTGCTCTAACGCAGCTGTGTAGCGTGCTGTGTGCTCCCTGGAACGGCCTCATCATGGATAGACACAAGGGCAAACCTCGTGCTGAAGGTAACATACTAATACTACAGGTTTTTTTTTACAATCGCTAACATCCTTTTGTCCAATCTGTAGTAAGACTTTCAAAACTCTACACACAATTAGCACAACATCCGTCTGTTGTGGACCATTCCATTAACACAATTAATGTTGTTTTTGTATAATATGCAGTCAGTTAACACATTTCTAAAATTCTTTACATACAAGCTTACCCAATACCAAAATTATGGATCTTTCCTGTCTTATCTACAAATGCCTGTGCAGATCAAAAACCTCATGTCCAAAACATTAAATATAGTATAGAGCCTCTACTCCTGCAACAACAGCAGCTCAAAAGCTATATTGAAACAGCTGAAAAGCCTTTTTGAATGAACAGATCATTGAAACATTGATCAATAGCTAATTTACTGTATGCTGTGTAAAATAGACCGCCATCATCATCTAGCCATGGATTTGTTCTTTCATCATCATTTTTGCCATCATTTTTTTCTCTTTGGAGAAACACTTGTGTTTTCATTTGTGTGTGTGTTTGTAGGAGAGAGTGAACAGGAAGCAGACCTGCGGTCTTTGGTGCTTTCTCTCTTTCTGACGGTGCTGCAGTCTGTGGTGTTCTCAGTTTGTACCACCATCCCAAACCTGCCGCTTCAATACTTCACCTTTGTGATCGAGGTGCTCAACAGCTCCTTCCTTTACGGCGGCAACACATCCTTCATTAGTGTGGCGTGAGTATCAAACACACACACACAAACACAAATACACGCATTTCACACATCTTTGTGGACTACTTCTTGAGGCGGTCAGTATATAGAAAACAGTTTTTATAAATACACAGTTCACATACTTGCATAAATAATAGTAATGTGCAACAGAGAATGAAGGTGACAATATTTGAACCTAGTTCTATAAGCACAGGCGGAGTCCTCTACTGATACTTTCCTCCAATCACAAGCACAGATTCGGCCCCTTCCCCGGTTGTCAGGGGCCAAAAACTCTGGCCCCAGCCCAACAGTCTGCACATTTTCAGCCCAACCCCGCCTGAGACCGACACCAATCACTAAACTCTCTCTGACACAAGCAAAAACACACACATACTCTTTTAGGAGGTAGTCTAAATTACAGCACATGATCCAGCAGCATATAAGTAAGTTACTCCAAACAAACTCCAACACCTACCTGGACTGTGTGTGTGTGAGCTTTCGGATGTGTAGAAGAACACAGAAAATTAATTAACATTAGATCCTGACTGATCCTGTCGGCATGTCTGGAGATTTATTTATTCATCATATATATTATATGTTTATGTTACCTTTTTCTTTAATTAATGTTTTTAATGCTTAAAAATTGTGTGTACTTGTGTGTGTGTGTGTGTTTGTGTGTGTGTAGTTTCCCATCATGCCGCTTTGGGACGCTGTATGGTCTGATCATGGCTCTGTCTGCAGTGTTTTCTCTGCTGCAGTATGCCTGCTTTGCCCTGGTGAATGGACCTCTGGATGGCGACCCTTTATATGTGAGTACACGAGACATAACTGATACAACTGTAAATCTTACTCTGGTGCTTCTCCTCCTTTAATCACCATCTTTATCTATGAACTCTCCTCTCACTGCTTCCTCCTCTCTCTCCCTTCACCTGTCTGCAGGTGAACATCGGTCTGACGCTGCTCACCCTGCTCGCCTTCATCCATCCCCTCTCTGTCTTCCTACACTGTCGAAGTCTCGCCTCCCAGCGAGCCATCAGAGCCTCCTCTTAAAGAGGACCTATTATGTTTTTGTGCTTTTCCCCTTTCCTTTAGTGCATTATATAGTTTTTTGAGCATGTAAAAGGTCCGCAAAGCCTAAAGTCCACACCAAATGGAGTTACTCTCCCCCACAGAAACACTGCTCCTGTACTGCCAGAAACACCTTGCTTGAAGTCCCGCCTTTTCTTCTGTAACAATGTGATGTCACCAAGGAACATGTTTGCATACTACCCACCTAGCGGCTAATTTGGCACGCCCTAAAAAAAAGCTAGTTAGAGTGGACCTGGAGCGAAGCCCAAAGAGTTTGGTTCGGTTGACCAATCACAACAGACTGGACCAGCTGACCAATCAGAGCAGAGTTTTTTTGGGAGGGGGGGTAGGAGATCAATCAGAGCTTTTCAGACAGAGGGTGAAAAGAGGTGCTGCAGCACAGCCGGTATGAGAAAAATAGTGTTTGTTTTTTTAACTTTAAAGCATGTAAACATGATCTACTAGAATCACAAAATACTAGTGATTATAATAGGTCCTCTTTAAAGTCTGTAAAATGAGACTCACACTTAAAATGTCCTTGATATCACCAGTGACATCTCTTTGTTTGATTGATTGATTAGTGCTCATATGTCTGTGTTGTGTTGTAGTATAGGACCAACAATGTGTGGAAAGAAAAGGCTGAATGTAGTTATAGTGTAAGGGATGAATGGGAGTCAGAATCACAAATATCAGTCTGTGTTAATCGGATCGACCAGTGATGATCGATCCCCCTCTTTCAGAACAAAAGCTCTGCTTGCTCGCTAACATAACACTGATGTCGCTGCACTGACAACCTTACCATGTGAGTTCATTCAGATGAAATACTGTATGAGTAGGTAATACAGCTCTGCCATCTGCTGTGCTTTTAGTTTAGCTGTTAGCTACTGATATTACTTATGACATTAACCAACAATACATCAAGCTCCTTTTATGTTTTGGTTGTATCCAACATATGAAGTGTCAGAAGTTCAGTGTATCTGAAATGAAATGTATTTAGATATGAACCTTAGTAGTGTAGTAAAGGGAATTATTAGTTTTTAATCTTTACTTTTGCCTTAATAAGTGTTTCAGTTTTCAATTATTGGCCCAATCCCAATGTCCCCCCTAAGGCCTTAAACCTTGAAACTTAAGGACTTAACTGACGTCACCTGGTAAATGATTGTGTGAGAGGCTGCAAGGGCTTGATTTGGTATAAACAGGAATGGGACAGCACTTTGTGACATATCACGTTACCTTGACGACGCCAATTGTGGGTTTTTATTTTATATATTTTTTTATTGCCTGATTTTAATATCTTCCAGACTCTTGCCTTACCTGACGAGATAGCCTTATTGTCAAATAATATTACAGGGGTGTAATATAGCCTCTGCTTGCATTGCTCTGATTTCATGTGTTTTTTTATGTTCCATCTTAAATCCTTGAAGGAGGAGTATGTAGGTTCTGGCGGTATAGCAGTGAGGTTGCAAATTGCAACCGACTGAAGCCTCTCCTGTGTGCCAAGCCTGTAGAAGAACTACGGTGGCCGACGCAAAAACGCAAATGTCCCTCTCTAGAACCAGTTGTTGTAAGAGTAGCGAAGGCCATTTGGAGGAGAGTCAGTGTGTATGTAGTAAGTGAGTGGTGAAGCAAGAGAGAGAGAGCGGCAGCGACAGGAGCGAGTAACGTTAACGACTCCGGCCCAAGCAGGAAAAGTTAACAGTGTTTGGTTTGTCCGTTGATGATTTTGTCCGTTGATGATTTTGGTTTCCATTGACCGTTACGTCATTTTGTTCTCAACAATTTATACACATCAAACATCAGTAAAGATTTTCAACTTGAATAATTGTGATTTAAGTGTTCCCTTAATGTTTTTGAGCAGTGTATATTAACAGAGAAAAGGGAGCTAAGGAAGAAACATTTTTCTCCATGCGTGATTAAAACATAAAAACATACACTGATCATCAGCCAGCCAACAAAGAGGAAGTCTCACACTCCTCTTCAATATAATATCTTCTTACAGACAATTCTGTCAATTTTTTTTCATAAAGTTCAAGAAGAATTAGTTGAGACCTTAATACATCCATAGTTGAGACAGCCACTAAAGCTCCTGTGTTCTACCATTGTGTTTCTGTAATATTTGAAGTTTTTGTTACACTGTGGCAGTGCATCTTGAACACTGATAACACTCCCCAATGGTACAAAGAACAGACTCTTTGGCAGACAGTAGTGAACGCTGCACTAATTCTTAAACTTATGACATTAGATTAATGTGAAAGATGGTATAATCAAATGAATACTCTAGTGGCTTTAACTATCCGGTATGTTGAATCATTGCCTTGCTGAGGTGATCTGACGTCTGATTTAATCTAACAATCATATCTATGTACAGACAACCATCCCAACACAACCAAGGAGTGCCGGTGAGAGTCCTCTGTTCAATTTCTGTATGATTTTTAAACTTTTACCCTATTTTTAACTAACTTAACTTATGATTAACTTCTCGGGAGATATAGATAATTATACATTTTTCCTTTGGAGAAGCCTGTAGCATCATGGGAAGTCATGAGTTACTTCAGGTCGTGTTTACAAGAAGAGTCCATTTGAAACGCCCTCTTCTTGTGCTATTCACGACCTCGTAAATGGAAAGTTTCTGAAAGCTCAGAGTTCACGAGCTGTGACGTGTTTGTTGGCGTTGTCAGAAATGGTGGAGGCAATGGAAGTTCATCGGTGCACATTGTTTTTCTTCATAATTTTGTAATATGTCTGAGGAAAATGTTGACACTTCCAGCAGCCTCATCTTTTTCCTGTCATTATGCCTTTGCATTTACTGCATTATGTTACCCACTTGCTAGCTGACCTAACTGCGCGAACTCAAGCAGGACATGAACTGGAAACATCTGGGCAGATGTTTCCAGCTCATGTCTTGCTTGTGCAACTTTAAGATTATGTAAGTGATTTTAACGTGTCATGCAGGTCACATTCTATTTATGAAAATGTCATTGCTTTAAAGGTGCAGAACAGGCTCATGTCAACACATAGTCCTCTCTACATGAATCAGAATTACATTTGTCGTTTTTATTTCCTTTGTTTGGCAGGAGGAGTGACACTTGTGTTTCTGTGTGTGTGGTGTGTGAGGGACCATGGCTTGATGGTGCGATAATGGCTCACATTAGTTACGAGTATGTTGGAGTGTCTGTGGATGAGGTGATTTCTGTGGCTATGATACAGTAATTAAGGCCTGCATAAAGAGTTACAATCAAATACAATTTGTTATGCAGGCCTCTCTGACCTTAGTCACCTTTAATGTCACTTGTCATAGAGGCCTGCATAAAGAGTTGTATTTGATTACAACTCTCATATATGCAGGCCTCTCTGTTTCACCTGTTTAACCACAGTATTTGTTCTCTCTTTCTCTGTTTTATGTGTCAACAGATTGTAGTGAACAGGATAAACAGTTCTCTTTGATTTCACCATCGTTTCCATTCAGTTTCCTGACAATGCTTTCCTCTTTGACCGGGTTGGTGTTCAAATCACATCAAGGTCAAACTGCTTAGATAATTGGTGATTAGACTAGTTCAGGTTTAGATTGACGAGCAATGGAGCTGTTTCTTTCTGCGCCTTCATCTATGTTTGTATGACAACTTGAATATATAAAATAATATCTGTGTTCTGTGACATTTATAAATAACTTAGCAGGCCCAGTTGGCCTCTATAAAGTGACACTTCAGCTTCTGGAAACAGACCTTGTGGCGCAATGGTAGCGCGTCTGACTCCAGATCAGAAGGTTGTGTGTTCAAATCACATCAGGGTCAAACAGTGTGAATAAGTTTATTAGTTAGACCAATTTGTATTTAAATTGACAAGCAATGTAGATGATTCTTTCAGTTATTAAGCGTCAGATCAGATGGTTGTGTGTGAAATAACAGGTGGTTCGACTAGTTAGATTTACAAGTTCAGCTGATTCTTCAGTTTGACTATTATTGCTCTGTTTTTGTGTGACATATTGAATAAAAATCATCCTTTCTGTGCTCTGTGACATTTATAAATACCTTAGAAGGCCCAGTTGGCCTCTATAAAGTGCCACTTTAGCTGCTGGAAACAGACCTTGTGGCACAATGGTAGCGTGTCTGACTCCAGATCTGAAGGTTGTGTGTTCAAATCACATCAGGGTCAAACAACTTTAAAGTTCAATGTCTTACCTTTGAATTAACAGGTATATAAAATGATTTATTGTTAGATTGACAACTAGTTGAGCTGATTATTTCAGCTAATTAGATGAAAACCCATCCTTTGCATCCTCTGTGATGTGTAGAAAGTGCTTAGCGGGCCCAGTTGGCCTCTATAAAGTGCCACTTCTGATTCTCCAAACAGACCTTGTGGCGCAACGGCAGCGCGTCTGACTCCAGATCAGAAGGTTGTGCGTTCAAATCACATCAAGGTCAAACAGTGTGAATAAGTTTAGTAGTTAGACCAATTTAAATTTACAAGCAATGGAGCTGATTCTTTCAGCTTCAGTTAATAAAGTTATTAAGTGTCAGATCAGAGGGCTGTGTGTGAAATAAGAGGTAGATTTACAAGTTCAGCTGATTCTTCAGTTTGACTATTATTGCTCTGTTTTTGTGTGACATATTGAATAAAAATCATCCTTTCTGTGCTCTGTGACATGTATAAAATACCTAAGCAGACCCAGTTGACCTCTATAAAGTGCCATTTCTGATTCTCTGCGCAGACCTTGTGGCGCAACGGTAGCGCGTCTGACTCCAGATCAGAAGGTTGTGTGTTCAAATCACATCAGGGTCAAACAACTTTGAAGCTCAATGTCTTACCTTTGAATTAACAGGTATATAAAATGATTCATTGTTAGATTGACAACAAGTTGAGCTGATTATTTCAGCTAATTAGGTAACAAATTAAATGAAATGGTTGCATGTTCAAATCATATCAAGGTCAAACAGCTGCAAAGCTCTGTGACTGCTCCTGAAGCAATGGGTGGGTGGAGCAGTGTTTAGTTAGCTTGACAACCAGTTGAGTATTTAATTGAATAATTAAATGAAAATCCATTCTTTCCATGTTCTGTGACATATAAAAGTGTTTAGCAGGCCAACTTTATCAAATGCCACTTCTGCCTCTCAGAGCAGACCTTGTGGTGCATCGGTAGCGCGTCTGACTCCAGGTCAGAGGGCTGTGTCTTCAAATCACATCAAGGTCAAGCAGTCTGTATACATTGGTGGGTAGACCAATTTGGATTTAGATTGACTAGCAATGGAGCTTTTTTTTTTTAATCTTTTAGTTTGACCTGTCCACAAACGTTTCAAACTTTGTGCTCTGCTATTTGAGAAAGAGAAAAACATTCACCTCATACCAGGATGCTGCCACTTTAATGCACATATAGTCCAAGAAGTAGAAAGACAAACACAACAGGCTTAGTGAGTCTTTCAAGGTCTCCGTTGTGGACACACACTGGGAGGACAAAAGTCAGTATTTATTTTAATTAATTTTATGTAGGCTATTCATGTTTTGAAAACTGAGTTGTATTTATAATATCAGTGAGTGCCAGTTGCATTGTGTGTGAGTCCCACTGGAGGGCAGAGCTGAGCTCATAGTTCATGTGAGGTGATGCTTTAAAGTGACTGACTTGTTTCAGGATCATCCAGGTGAAAAACGTTAGTTGATATTCAGGTCGAGAAACACTACTGGTATGTAAATTATTTCACTTGTTTGAAGGCTGTGTTGTCCTCTGATGAAGCAGTAGTAACGCTAGAGATTAAATGTTTAATAATGATGGTGTTGCGCATATAATAATCTAATTATGGTGGTGCTTATTTATTTATATTTGACGATGCTGCAGGCTTGCTTTGTTTATGCAGCATTTGATGCAACAACGCAGTGTTTAAAGGAGGTTATTTGACAGTTATATTCGGTTTATGTAAGTTTATGTTCAGCTACATAAATTAATTTAATATTTTATTCTGGGTGAAGTTTATCATTTTTATAGGAAAGCCTTTCTAGATGCCTGATTTGTAACTTTTGTGTTGCTTTTTTTCTTTCTGCACACTATTATTTTATTTCTAATGTTTTTATCATTGTAACTATGTTGTATGTCTTTTGTAGTAATATATCTTTTTTTATATACTCGTGTATGTTGTGAAGCACGTAGTAACCATATTTAGATAAGTACTATCCAAATAAAGTTATTATTATTATTACTATTATTATTATTATTATTATTATTATTATTATTGCTAATAATAATAATAATAATAATAATAATTTATCTGATGAACTGGTGATTTATCAGAAATATTTTAAATGTGATTAATATTTCTTAAGTCATTAATAATTTATTTACATTTATTGAGAGAAAAATAATTAGAAAATGCTGATGGAAAACATGTAAGCCAGCATGGAAATGTTATTAAAAATGGCAGTGACTGATATGTTTATTTTGCCTTTTTGTATTCTTTTCAAAGGTTATCAACCTGACAAACTCCTTTTACGTCAAACTGTCTTGTTTAAAGTCAATTCCTGTTTTGTGAAAGTCTTTAAATAAAGTCAAATAAAGAAGTAAAGGACTTGAGTAGTCCGACTCGTCCTCTGTGGTCAGACATTGAGAATAGAAACCCAAATAACTCGACACACATCCAGATAAGTGAGGAGAATATGACTGGCACAGTGGTGGAATGTAACTTTACCAAAGCACTTAAGTACAATTCTGCAGTATTGTATTTCACTTGAGTTTTTCCATTTTATGCTACTTTATACTTCTACTCCACTACAATTTAGAGGCAATTATTGAACTTTAGCTTCATTACATAATATGACAGCTTTAGTTAATAGCTACTGTGCCAATTCTGATTAATAATATAAAATATATATTAAATTATTTAGCTACCCAGCAGTATATAAAGTCATGAAAACTAGCTCCACCTTTACCAGCTGCAACATTAGTGATGAACACATTAATTATAATCCAATAATATATACAGTATATGATTCTGCAAAATGAGAACTTTTACTTTAAGTCTATTTATATGCTAATTTTTGTACTTTTACTTCAGTAAGATTTTGAAAGCATGACTTTTACATGTAACAGAGTATTTCTACACTGTAGTATTGCTACTTTTACTTAAGTAAAAGATTTGAGTACTTCTTCCACCACTGGACTGGCATGAGGCACTTCACTCAAAGTAAAGACAATCATTTGAGATGATCCCTGAACGATGGCAAAAAAAATAACGACAATCAAACAGCAGCTTTAACATTATCAGCGCCTACATGTAAATCTCTCAACATCTCCTTTGTTTTCCCTATTTAATAGTATCATGTCCTCTCGTTTTACAACAATACAAAGTGCAACAGATACATAGTTGTGCTTCAGTGAGTCGGTCATGAGCAGGAGGGAGTGGGACAGATGCACAAGAAGGCGTTGACATATTTATAGCCCCCAAGACTGAGACAGAAGGGAGGAGGAGGAGAAGGATGTGGGGGGTAGGAGAAGATAATGACAGACGGAGTGGGAAATAAAGATAGACATTTATTTTTAAAACCATCTGTTTTGTGTTGAATGAGTAGGTAAACTGTTCGGACAGGACGCCAAGTTGAGAAGTCGGACTATAGTCTTGTTTAACCATGCATCCACCATGAATTGGCCGGCTTTATCAACACGCCGCCTCAGTCATTGGTATGTTTTTATTTACCAAGCTATTCCTGGTAAAATTCCTTCCTGCTTATCTTCTCTTTTGATTTTGAATTATGGAAATGACAACTCCGCTTGCAGGACTTTTTGTGTTTTGTTGTTTCCAAAGTCGTAGCAAAATTTGGAAAGAAAGCTTTTAGATTGGATTTAGACGGACTGATCTTAAGCTTCAAAGCATAGTAACCCTGAATGAGTTTAAAACCAGGATGTCCAGGATGTTTTTTAATTAAAGACATTCAAAATAAAAAATGTGAACAAAGTGATGGAAAAGATTGCAATTTTAGGTGACAGGGTTTTATTTCTGTTAAGCACATTGGACAAAGTAGTGATGAATAACTTGTTTAACCCTCTGAGACCCACGTGATCGGGGGGCGATCCAGACCGACTTTACTGTATTTCAGAGGCTGTAGCAGGTTCTGTTTTGGAGCTAGATTGAAGGTACAGATATCCTATGAAACTATAAAAAAAACTAAGGAATCTATTGGTACCAACCTTGTCTAGCTTGTCAGTAAGGAGGCTAAATAACGCTCCAAAGTTGGGCTAAATTTTAGCAAGGAAAAACTGGCATTTTCAAAGGGGTCCCTTGACCTCTGACCATAAGATATGTGAATGAAAATGGGTTAAATGGGTACTTACGAGTCTCCCCTTTACAGACCTACTTTATGATAATCACATGCTGTCCAAAAGTCAAAAGTTTTTGATACCAAATCACAGCATGGCTTTTTCTATGGTGTTTCTCAAGGTGTCGTGGTGTCTTAATGTGGTATTTTGGAGGGATTATTGATCATTTTTATAAATTCCCGAGTGGTAAAAAATGGGCAAATTTAGAACCAACTCTGTGTAACAAATGATATCAACCCCAAAATTGCTGCGACAACTTATGAGACATACAGTATATGAGCTTGGGGATGAAAATTAATGTTCAGGTTCCCAGCTTTCAGATGATGTACACCACTTCTATGTGACATCTACTGTTGACCTGCTATCCCCTCCTAAAGACCCCCTGTCCCCTCTAAAAAAAGACAAAAAGGGGTCTATTTTGGGTCTCAGAGGGTTAATGAATAGACTTATCTAGCTTGAGGCATACTGACTGTCTCACTTGATGCTGATTTACAGTATTAAAGGTGCACTGAACAGAAGGCAGACAGGGAGAAATGTATTCATAAGAAATTGTGTACGACTCTCATTGAGATTTCATGAAAAAGTACCTTTAAATTGGTGTTTCCCATTTTGGGAAATACGCTTTGTTGTTTTCTTGCTGAGAGTTAGACGAGAAGATTGATGCCGCTCTCTTGACATGAGAGCGGCATCAATCTTCGAATAGGTGTATATATCAACAATTTACATTAAGAGCAAAGAGGCGGATTGGGTGTCTGTGAGCAGCATGTCTAATGGACTGCATACGTGTGCTTTATATATGTGTGTGTGTGTGTATACAGCCACGGTTTCCACAGCAAACGCAGCTGTCTGGCCCGTTGGATAGCGCCTATGTCACCGTGACTCTATTTCGGGACCCCGTGTTGTTCGAAAGGTCAGATAAAGAAGCATAGGCATCCTCACAAAGCAGATGGGTGGGGGTGTCTGGTGAAAGGGGGTGAAGGCAGATATCCACAAACCAACACACACATCACAAACACAGGGGCAGTGCTGACAGAGAGGGGGGAGACAGGGAAGCAAAGAAGAGTAGTGAGGAGCAGAGAGCAAGACATTGAGCAGGCTTCCTGTGAGGAGGATTGACTGAATGAAAACTTTCTAGGGAAGATAGATCATTTAATCGTCCCGGGGCGTTAGTTTAAAAGAGAGTCTGGTTTGACCTTTGATCCAGTGGATAAACAGACATTTCTGGACATCATGGATGGAGAATCGTCCAGCCAGGCGACATCTGAGACGACCAGTCAGACTGACACCAACAACAACAACAACCAGGTCTGTGTTTTTTACATTAAATTGCAGCGTAAAATTTGTCACATTTGTAAAAATCCATAATGACCGGTATCACAATCTGAACCAGGAATAGGCAGTGAGTGTATTTGTGACCATGGCAGGTGTTGTGTTTGGACAGTTGAAGTGCTTTTGGCTGAATTGGCTGTGCTACACCTGTTCTTACTCCTGTCTGAAGAACGTAACACACAGAGTCACTAAAGTTATGCAAAGCAATGCACACACACACACACACACACACACACACACACACACACACTAACACACCGTGGAGTTTCCTATTCCCTCTCTGATGAGTCACCGGTGCGAGGCCTGACCTGGTGTGGCTGCTCCTGCAGAGACATTTTAACAGATTATACAGTATTTCAAATGTGATTACATTCATCTCAAAAATGAAAATTGTGTATGCAACATTTTGTCTCGATGAGATCTGAAATCATTGAAGATTTTAGTGAAGTTTCAAAGCAGATTGTATGACCCTCAACTGACACAACTGATCAATAGCACTCGTGTCAGAGGAAACATCTTGATATTTAAATGCAGAGAGCCAACAGGGTTTTGCTTATTGATTAGTTGCGTGCTTTAAACGTTTTCATTTGGATGAAGTTGACCTTTATTTGAGGTTCAGGTGTGAACTACTATTAAAAACTACAGTAGGCTAATTTCCATATGAAAGTTCAACCTCTCAGCCGCATTCAGATAAGTGAGATACTCAACAAGTCCCCGAGTGGAGCTTCAGGTCTCACGTTACATTATTCTCTGTGGTTCGAGGACCATGTAATCCCTAGTAAAGCATGGACACTAATTTTAGTACGTTGTACATAATGTTACCCTTCAAACAGAAGTTCTTAGTAATAGTTCAAACAAGATTGTCACCAAGTTAATTAAAAAATCTTCTCTGTATTTTTTAAATCAATCAAAACAGAAACCTAAATTTATCTCGGCAGTGAAACTGGAGCAGGATAACAACAGCATGTGTTCGGCTTCCACTTGTGTGTGTCCTTATTTATTGCCAGTATTGTGTTGTAATAGTAAATATCTCAAATGCTTTAGTGACTTCTGTAGTAGTTTGCACACCACTAAAACTCGTAATTAGCTCCCAGACTAATGAACATGTCTATGTCTAAGTGAGGCAGGGGTCGTCGGGGTCGTTGTCTGAGCAAACAGTATTTTACATTGAGCTACAGCTACTTCCCCCATGGCTCAGTCAGGCTTATTTTAAATTATTTGCATGACACAGTGATGATTGAACATCTCCGTTCAGAAAAATGTTAAAAATATTTGTTGGCAGATGTGAGATACATCATCTTAACTAAAAAGAAATAATAATAAACATAGGTTTTAGTCTGCGATTTGGCCAATAACTTTAACCATAAACATGACTGTGGCCAAGGTAGAATGATGATATTGGAAATGGAAATTACTGTACATGAGCAGCCAATATCCATACACCATCCAATTAAGAAATCTGTATACACTCTATATATATTGGCACTTCCATAAGAATAAATAAGTATTCAAGATAATCCACACGTAGCTTGGACGAACAACTTTTAACCACATCTTGTGTCTTTCCTCAACAGATTAAGTTGCTTAGTTATCACAGAGAAATAATGTGTATTGTTTTCACACTTAAATTCCTGTAACTTTTATCTGATTTGATGCATAACTAAACTCTATTTTACGCTGCTTGTCCTCCAGACAGATGAGCCCGAGCTTGAGGAGAGTAAAGGGAGAGAGCCTCCAGCAGAGGAGACAGTGGAAGGTCAGGGAGATAAGGGGGAGAAGGGGAAGGAAGATTCAGTACCAGAGCAGGGAGGAGAAGAGGAAGGCAGCGCCGGAGATGCAGACAAGCCTCAGACTCCTCCATCAAAGCATACCAAATGTGACGCTGAAGAAGCTGAAGAGGCTAAAAAGGCTGAAGAGGCTGAAGAAGAAAAGGCCTCCGCTGATGTTGACTTGAAAGATCCTGAACCGACGAGTGGAGAAAACGATGGGGAGGGAGAGAGGAAGGAAGACGAGACAGGTGGGCAGGTGGAGGAGGTCAAGAGTTGTGAGACTGGAAAAGATGGAGAGGAGATGACAGACAAAAACAAAGAGGAGAAGAAGAAGAGCAAAACAGAGGAAAAGGCAGAAAAAGATGTGAATGAAAAAGCAGCAAAAGGGGCAGAGAAGACAAAACAAGTCGAGGAAGCGGATTTAGAAACAAAAGACAAAGGAAAGAGTAAGGAGGTAGAAAAGCAAGGGAAGCCCAAAAGAAAGAGTGGTCCTCCCTCTTCTTCTGTCTCCCGACCGAGACCCTCAGCACGCTCTATTAGAGCAGCTGCTAAAAACGACATCATTGCCAAGTTCCAACAAGGTGCACCAGAGTAAGTCATTGTACCCAGTAACTCATATAAATGACAGTAAATATGGTCTCATAAGGGTTTCATTAGAAATTGTGCAATACTGTGCCATTTTTAGGACACCGGCACCACGCAACTTCAAAATTCAGAGGTCATCTACGGCCGGGGCTACAGGAGCTTCAATCAAACAGAAGATGCTTCAGTGGTGTCGCAGCAAGACTCGCAACTATGAGGTGAGCTCAACACACTGTCTTCATCACCAAATTTCAAGATTTGTCATCAAGATTTGGGACCAGAGGACTTCTAAAACAAAATAAATAAGCCTCAGTGTGACTACCTTCCTGTCCTTTGACCTTTCAGGGTGTCAACATAGAGAACTTCTCATCGTCCTGGTGTGACGGGCTGGCCTTCTGCGCTCTGATCCATCGTTTCTTTCCTGATGCTTTCGACTTTAGCTCCCTGAAACCAAAGGAGAGGGAGAAAAACTTCACTCTGGCCTTCCAAACTGCAGAGTATGGCGTTTTTAATGCTCTCCCCTTCATTGCTTCTCTCAGCTCAGTCCAGATCTTTATTATCCCACAAGAATACATTGATGTGCAGCAAAAAAGCATAAAACATTAACACAATAACAACACAATAAGATAATTGATGTTTAAAGTTCTTTAATGTCATACAGTATGTAATTACAGAGAAGCAGTCATTGGCAATGAAAATCTTGGATCTCCCTCTTACAATGCTCATTATCAGAGAAAATAATGCAACTAAAGAACAAAATGATAATTCAAGACATAAAATTAAAATTAAATATATAACATATATGGAATACAAAATAAAATAATATAAATATACACTTCATTTTACGGCCGCAGCAGGCAGTTGTCTTCAGAGAAGAAGCTCTAAAACCCACAGTTAGACACAGTTAGAGAGTTGGTGAACACAGTGGAGCATTTAGCAACTAAAGAAGCAGACATTTCCCACAGGAGTTGGTAGAGCTAAAAGAGAGTTAATATTTGACTTACATTCATCAGGACAGAAACATGACTCAAAATGAATGATAATAACTGCTGGATTGCAAATAAGCATGATAACATGTTTGCCATTTCAACTTAAAAGGTGATTAAGTCAACGTTGTGTTCATAACTTGTTTCTGCTGCCCCAAGGTGGCCAAAATAATAAGTTATTACTGCTAAGAGTGCTTATTGGACATGGGATAAATGAAAACTTGAACCTCTTGCACCTACGATTCTCAAACCTCAACCTGTATCTTACTAGAGGGAAGGATGTCAAATCCCTCAGAGAGGATAGTTTGAGTTGGCTATGTTGAATTTAGCTTTGCATGCAAATTTGCTGGATAAAAGTCAGAGAAAGCTGCTGCTTACCATAGATTTTACTCGTTAATGTTGCCCCGTTGATTAGTATTTTGCACATTTAAAATGACCTTACGAATCAGTGAGAAGGTCAGGACTCTCTCTCTGTATAACCTATATGTCACTGCTTTGTCTCACCTCAGCTCTTTCCTTTCCTTTCCTTTCCTCTCCTCTCCTCTGTCCCCTTGTCACTTCACTCCCTGGCAGGTCCCTGGCCGACTGCTACCCTCTGCTGGAAGTGGGTGACATGATCATGATGGGTAAAAACCCGGACCCCATGTGTGTGTTCACATATGTCCAGTCCATGTGCCACAGCCTCTCCAAAATAGAGAAAGAGAGGAAGGACAGGAAGGAAAAGGAGGAGAAAGACAACAAGGTTGATAACGAGGGAGAGGAGAAAGATAAAGGAGAGATGTCACCGGAGAAGGACGAGGAAGAGTCTGCTGAGGACAGGACGATGGAAAGCCAAGAGGAGACACAGGGAGATATTACAGAGACAGAGGGGGCTGGCGAGGATGAAAATGCACCGAAGAGCTGTGAGACGGAGGGAGATGGAGGAGTGTTAGTCAAGGCAGAGTCCTAGAAAAAAAACTGATGGCAAACAAAGACTGAAAAGACCAAAAAGAGTGTTGATGGTTGTGGTACTTCAATGAGTAAGTCTTAGTTTGGTGTTGGATTGACTGACTACGTGATGTTAGTTAACTGCAATCCTATACAGTATGTTTGAAAGTGTAGTCTACTATGCTGTGTATTTGTTGCATATGTTTGTATTGAGCACATCAAGCAGAAATGTTCAGTTCCTTTATTTGCTGTGTGTTTATAGAAAACGTGAATTAAATAATGAACTTGTGAATTGGAAAATTGATTGTATTTGTGATGCTCAGCCAAGATGAATGGGAATGAATTATGACAACAAGACTATGGATGATGTATTCACAGGTAGTAGTATTAGGACCTTTTTATAAAACGGTCACTATATCCTGACAGTAGTGCATGAGACAGGTAATCTGAAAAAAATGATGTGCCTCTGTGTCCTCCGGTAGCCTACTCCTAATGGCATCTGCAAGATTTCACAGACCAGAGGAAAACAACCAGTCAGAGCTGATCTGAGGTCTGCTGTCCAGCTTCCATCTATGAGAGCCATCTGTCTATCACTCGTGAACCCCGATCAAATGGTCAAACTAGGCAGCGCTGATCAAATATGAATCAATATTCTGTTACTGCAATGCCTATTTCTCAGCTCAAATGTTTTCAGAAACATGTTGTAGTGTACTGTTTAGCTGTAAAATGAGAAAGTTTGTGACCTGGCAGCCAAAGTCTCCCGTCACGGACTAGATAATTTAAAGGTCCCATATTATAAAAAAAGTGAGATTTTCATGTTCTTTTATTATAAAGCAGGCTTAAGTCCTGTATGCATACTGTGAAAGTATCGAAACACTCAATCCACAGGGAAATACACGCAGCCCGTATTCAGAAACTCTACATTTGAAACAAGCTGTAAGGATTTCTGCCCATTCGTGATGTCACAAATATACAATATTTAGACCCTTGACATAATTTTAAACGTAAACATTCTAAATGTGTTCCAGTTTATTCCTGGTTGCAGTGAATGTGAATTCTCTTCTCTTCCTGTTTTTTCATGGTGTAATGGATATGTGACAATGTCACTTCCTCAAGCAATAGGGATGGCAGACACTTCCAATCATCCAATCACATTGATGTTGTGGTGTTTAAAAGAACACACACCACCATTTTATCTTCTTAATGTCCTGATGAAGGTCCTAATTGACCGAAATGTTGACTAAAAAAGCAGAGAAAAGTGTGTGCGGGAGCAAATCATTTTTTTGTGAAAAAGTACATATTGGAGGGGATCTACTCCCAGCACCACAAACAATTTTGAGAATGTGCATGTTTTGTATGTGAATGTCATCAGCTGACAGGAAGTACACGTGGACCCAAGCTGTTGCCTAGCAACGTAATTCTGTTGCAATTCCGTCAAAATGCACTAAAACGGAGCGTTTCAGACAGAGAGGGTAAATACAGGCATATTCAGGCTGACAGTATGAAGAAAATAAAGGGTTTTTTTTAACATTACAGCATGTAAACATGTTCTAATAGAAACACAAAATACAAGTATGAACCTGAAAATGAGCATGATATGGGACCTTTAAAGCCTGAAAACAAGAAGTTCTTTTCTCAGAATACTTTAATTACAATATGCTGAAAGGTTATTATGGACTTTTTGCCTAAATGATGCCAAAAATATACCACCTACTGCCACTTTAATAAAAACAAACACTGACCACACAGAGGAAAGCGTGAAGTGAAAATGCGCCTGCTTTCTAGGGATTACGGTAACCAGCGTCATGCTACCGGAAGTGCTATTGTGTTATCTCTTTTGTGAGCTAACCCAGCGCTTGTGTCGCGCTTTTTTTTACCAACATCTCAGCGGCAGCGAAGTGAAACATGTGTACGAACATGCCTCCGGCTAGTCTGAACCTGGAGTCGCAGCTGTTGTCCATCATGGACGTGCTGGTGAAGGCGGCGGTGACTGAAATCAGCCAGTTGTTCTCGGAGGGCTCCTCGTCTCTCCGCCTTCATCTCACTCAGAGCCTGAAGGAGAACGAAGCTCTGAGGATGAGGATGAAGGTGATGAGGAGTGAGCTCTTCTCTCTCCGGCTGCAGACCAGGAACAACCGGCCGGCCAGCCGCTTCTCTCCGATCAGAGGAAACATCATCAAACCACGAGCTAGATCACAAGGTAACGAGAGTACTTTCACTTTATAAACACCTACTTCATACTGGAGTAACAACACGCTCCTCCTCCTCCGGATGATTGATGTCTATTTTAATTAAAACGTGCTGTAATGGGTTAATAAACTAATATTATTAAATAACAAACTACTCTTTATCACGTGACACATACACGAGCATGCCCCTCGTGCCCCTGAAAGGTGGTCATCAGGTGATCTGATTCACCTGACATGTTTAACTTAATTATGACTTTAAGTTAAGTTCTTTATTATTAAGGTAAGTGTATGCCCATTTCAACTAAAACTAGTTTTAAAGAAAACGAAAGTATAAAGAATATTGGAATACAATATAAACATATACCTGACTACTACGACTAAAGTATAAACATAGAATAACCCACTATATACATTAGCAAAGTGTGCAATAACATACTATATACATTAGCAAGTGTGCAATAACATACTATATACATTAGCAAGTGTGCAATAACATACTATATACATTAGCAAAGTGTGCAATAACATACTATATACATTAGCAAGTGTGCAATAACATACTATATACATTAGCAAGTGTGCAATAACATACTATATACATTAGCAAAGTGTGCAATAACATACTATATACATTAGCAAGTGTGCAATAACATACTATATACATTAGCAAAGTGTGCAATAACATACTATATACATTAGCAAGTGTGCAATAACATACTATATACATTAGCAAGTGTGCAATAACATACTATATACATTAGCAAAGTGTGCAATAACATACTATATACATTAGCAAGTGTGCAATAACATACTATATACATTAGCAAAGTGTGCAAGTTACAGTATTTTGTTCTTCAATAAAAATTAATTGAGGTAGTAAATGTGCAAATATGTGCCACAGCCGTCCCAACTTCTAACATGTTCATCATATTTCCGAGACTTTAAATTGTATTCAGCTTTTTGATATCTGGTACAGCTAATTAAATATTATTATTATTATTATTTTTGGCATAATATCATCAATATCTCAATTCAAAGAGTGCATATGCTAAAGAAATAATACTTGGTACACAAGTGGCTCAACATATTGAAAGATCCTCTCAATAGCGCCACCATGTGGCCAATTATAAAGGCCTTAATCTGTTTTTGTTTATTTTAATTAACAGCTAGAAGCATGATTCCAGTTCTCATGTGTGCAGCATGTTCAGGAGATTGATGCATTGGTCTTTTTTCCCTTCTAGTTGTCATTAGGCCACCAGCGGCTCAGAAGACTGTCGTTGAAGCTGCTTCTATTTCTCTCCAATCAGAGAACAAGACTTCCTCCTCTGCCACTCAAGTTAAGGTAAATACAAGTACTTTCAGTAACTAATAGTTTTTTTGGTTGTTTTTTTTTCTTTTGCTCATGCACATGTGTTCTTATTTGTTAGTGTGCAGATGTGGAGAGCTCAGATGTCATCCTGATCAAAGACGAAGACGACGTGGGAGGATGTGGGCCAGCTGGAGGTGAGTCGTCAACAGATGCAAGAGGATGACTCGCAGGCAGCGGCTACACAGACAATACTTATTTAGCATTGTTAGTTGTACCAAATCATTGTTTGTTTAGCCTTTTCAGGAGATTTGTTGACATACAGTAAATCATGTTTAAGGAAATATCTAAACAGAAAATAGACTTTTTAAAGGAACAGTGTGTAACATTATGGGGGATCTATTAGCCTAAATGTAATACAATATTCAAGACTATGTTTTCATTAGTGTATAATCACCTGAAACTAAGAATTGTTGTGTTTTCGTTAGCTTAGAATGAACCCATCATATCTGCATAGGAAGCGGGTCCTCTTCACAGAGTCCGCCATGTTTCTACAGTAGCCCAGAAAGGACAAACCAAACACTGGCTCTAGCTAGAACCTTTTGCCTTTTTACATCACCTGAAGGCCACTGTAGTTCTCCGATACTACGTGCCGCCGTCTGACTTCCGTTGCTAATACAATGAAGCTTATGTTAGGTTGGATTTGTTAATAAGTCGGCTCCCAGGGTGATTTATTACAACACAGTGTGCACTGAAACATGAGGAACGGTATGACTCAGACATGACACATAACTATTTACAGTCCGGCACTGTCTGATTCCACACTAGAGGAAGAGAGTCACTGTACTCATTTTTTTAACTTATAGTTAAAATTAGTCTCTTCGGGTTTTTGCACACATCATTGCAGTTTGTATGAGAAAGATGAAACATTGGTAATTTTTTCTGTATAAGGCCGTTAAACGAACTGCCTCCTTATCTATGTTATCTCTACTAAGTAGTTGCAACCTCATGCGGACAGATAAGAAGCGTCATTCCTAGAACCCGCACCTTTTTTTTGCGCCCTCATCCTGGTGTGAGCTACAGAGACATTTTAAACTAGATTATTTTGTAAGCATGCAAGTTTTTAAAACCAGGATTAAGGATTATTTGAACACTGAATGACAATTCTCTGGTTGATGCAACTTGCTGTTAGTTTTAAGTCCGTTGTCGATATTGTATGAAATGTTTTATATGTTGTTTTTGACTTTTTGCTGTTTTGTTTCTTAAAGTTTTAAAGCTTGTGTTTTTATGTGGTGCTTGTGTGAAACTTTTACGCCGTTATCTTGGCCAGGACCCCCTTGGAAATTAAAATCTCAATGGGATTATCCTGGTTTAATAAAGGTTAAATACAAATTAAATAGTCAGAACTTTACAATCACACATAGACTTTGCTGAAGCTACTTTAAGCGTCTTGATTCAAATTATGTCCTTGCAAAGAATTTTGTGACTAATACGTCCCAGTCTAAAAGCTTCATACACAAACACTGATTCATAATGTCATTTTATTTGCTCATTTTTTTAGGTCAGGATGACTTTGGGAACCGCAGTACGCAGGGTGGTGTTTCTACAGGGACGCAGAATGTCGAGTCCTGCCTGACGGGTGATAATGAGGAACTGAGAATCGTGAGTGTTCACGGACGCGGGGAAGGGCCCCTGCAGGAAGAGAACGACGCCCTCTTCACTGCCTCTGAACTCCAGGCTTTTAGCTCTCTCTCTCCCAACCACAACATCACCCACGACAACCTCCTGAACTTTGCCACCGGTGCCAGTGACAGAGCCCAGATGAGAGGGATGCAGGAACGAAATCCTTCCACCCAAATGGCTTCAACAGCATTTAATCCTGCAATAACACCACAAATAGTTGGAGCTGATGGTCACGTGGGGCATCCCAGTCACGTCAGCCAGTTCGCCCAGCAGCAGTTTCCTCCCGCTATCAACAAATCTCTTGACTGCAGCTTCTGCGGCGAGCACTTCCTCAGCCGCGAAGACCTGATTGTGCACAGGGCGAGTCACACCGGGGAACCGCCCGTTCTTTGCACCTTTTGCGGCAAGTCGTTCGTCAACAAGACCACGCTGAGCATCCACATGCGCATACACACCGGGGAGAAGCCGTACGCTTGCACGCAGTGCGGGAAACGCTTCACGCAGAACGGCAGCCTGAAGATCCACCTGAGGACTCACTCTGGGGAGAAGCCGTACACCTGCAACCAATGCACCGCCAGCTTCAACAACCCCAGCAACCTGCGCAGGCACATGATCACACACAATACTAACGGAGTGCTCCTCTGACCATGAAAGATGCAAAGATTTAAAGACTTAAACGTGGAATTTTTAAATTTTTTCAGCATGTTACTTTTACTTACGCAGTGTGTGTGTTTGGGGAATATGTGTTTCCTGTGGCAGTAACTCATGTTCTTGTCCTTTGTGTTTGTGTAGTTTTGCACACTGCACAAGAAGGAACTCGCTCCGGTGAAATGAACTTAATAAACTAAAAGTACACCAATATATATCTTGACAACTTCCCAGTAAAATCAATGAACTGTGGTTCAAAATAAGGACACAAATAAACATGATCTCTGTTCAATATGAAGAGATCTTTTTAATTCTAGAAAAACAAGCAACAGGAAACAACCTTCAAAACTAATTATTACTTTAATTTAACTAACATAATGAAAATGCCTTTTTTTTAATTTATCTTTTCTTTTTTTTATACTGTCTGAAAAATAGACAAACGTATGCCTTATTCATCATTCAAGGAGAATATACAGTACCTTAACTTAATTCAAATTTGATAATATGGCCTACTGGAATTTTTTTTTCAATGAAATAAAAAAGAAACAAACAGTTATTTATGGGTGGTAAGGATAAAATCTATTGTGTTATATCACAATATCGGTATATATTGTGATATAGTAGATACTCAAGAAAAAGAGTTTATCTATATCCCACTTGAAGGTATCTCATTGATACAACAGCCCTGTCAGTCCAGTATCACCATAAGGCAGTCCTGCTCAGTGATTTGTCCACATTTGGCCTAATGCAGATATTAAGGGGGGATCACATTTTGTAACTGGTCTGGAAAAATCCAGTTATGATATGGTTCATAAATTTCTATTGCTAGTAAGTAAGTAAGTAAAACTTTATTTATATAGCACCTTTTTAAACACAGGTGCTTTACTATAACATCAGTAAAACACAATACCGAGCCCATATAAGAAAAATCAGAAATACATACAAAGGCAATGCAATTAAGAACTGAAAACATACAGCAACCAGTTACCACACAGATCAAACAGTATATAAGGCCATAGCACCCAACCCTAGGCACATAAAAATGTAACCAGAATGCTAATTTAAAGTGTTTTAAACTGAAATTCCCAGATACACAGACTAAAGTTAAGACTTGGATTCATTAATCTGAACATTATAACTTATTGGATTTAGAAATGTTTGGTTTACTGTATAGGAAGCTGCATACAAGGAGAGAGACATGTACTCCTCTTTTATTTGTATGTGTGTGTTTTTAATTTAAAAAGCAAACTACCTCCACTGTTGTCTCTGTTACTGCTCTCATTCCCTCTTTTTGTACTTCCCAGATAGTTTCAGACTGGGCAATAATGAATTTAGTGTGTATTTGTAATCTGGATATGCAATCATGAATAATAAATATAGATTTGTTTAACAGCTTTCAGCGTCTGACAAGTCACTGGTCATTTTACACCTCTAGGGTGCAGCATTGTCTGTGTTCCCAGTGATACTGTGACTCAGGTTTACTCATACTGTAGCACTGTGTGGGGGGGACTCATGAGGAAACTGGGGGAAATTCCTCACATTGTTCCTCTTTCCACCCTTCCCACATTGAAGTATTGTTTATCAGATTCAGGATCCCACTTCTTTGGCTTTGGTTTCACCCAAAGATCTGTAAAGTCAGAAATAAATCACACAATAGACAGAACTAAAAGTGCAATTATTACTGCAATATCAAGAAAAAACACTTAAAATTACAGTAATTTAGTGATCCCTAAATAGTTTGGCAGTCAAGCATGACTCATATAAGTCAAGTGATTGCAGAACTCAATCTATTTACTGATCAGCCACATGTGGAGGATGTGATGATGGTCACTGGTAGTGGGTTTTATGTGCCAATAGTTTTATCATGTTGGCGTGGAATGCTGTTGTTGAACTTCCCCAAGAAATGCAGCTTCCTCTCAGGCCATTGTTCTTGGGCAATCAATGAAATGACATCAGTGTGTGTGTATATGTGAGGGAGAGAAGGGGAGTGACAGACGGAAACAAATGGGAGGAGAGAGGAGGCGGTGGGAGGTAGCCTATTTTTCCTGCTACTGCAGCAGGATGTAAATCCTCCTGCTCCTCTTTTATACTCATATGATAACAGAGTATCACAGAGACAGGTGGAGACAGAGCAACATTTCCTGCTACAATGTAGCACATATGAAGAAATTAGGAAAAGATTCTTTACAAAAATGAAATGTAAACTCCCAAGATTATGATTCCCTCTTTGACCAAAATAAAATACAACATCTACTTGGAGAAAATAGTGTCATCGCCATAGAAGCTGCAGGATATGTCAGTGTATGTCACAGCCTGAGAGACAACCACAACAACACATAATAGGTTTTAACTCACACTCTGCCTTTTATTTACTCCTTTACTTCATGGGGGTTATTTTTTTATTTTTTTTACATTTATCCTTTGATATTGCAATATATTGTTATTAATTGTTTTTTATTTTGTTTATTTGTTTTATTGACACAACAAACATGAATTACTTCTTTATTGTTTTTTTCCATTTACATGCATGTTCTGTTTAAATATCTATATATTGTAATTTGCTTAAAGGAACTGTTTGTAACTTCTTACATGTATAAATCACCCGGGTCGGTGTCCCAGGCGCGCGCGCTCACATATGCGCGCTCACGTGTGGCTACGCTGTTCAGACAAGACTCCAACACAAACTACACGGAAGCACCAAAACCGCAAAGTTATATCTAGTGAAGCCCGTCTTGCAAAACAGTGTTGGCCGCGGTCGGAGGACGCGGGGGAGACCGTAGCTTTGGTCTCCAGGGCCAGAGTCTCTGCTGTACTCTGCTCCTCTGCCTGCCTGCTTGCCTTCACACAGCTTGCTCCACCTCTAGACGTGCATGCGCGCACACAACACACTGCAGAAGACTTCTTAGCTCTGAGAATATTTAGTGAATGTACAGTGGACGTTTGTGCAGAAATAAATGCTGCAGCTCCTCCAGACCAACAGAGGTTTTTTCCGTGTCTTGTGAAGTGACGGGGCTCCGCTGTTTCCTCCGACCGCGGTCGGGAGGCTGAAGCAGGAAAAGCCAACACTAGGATCAGCATTGATTCATGGAGAGACCTTCATCTGATCAGCTAACATTACCGTCAAGCAGGTGAAATATAGAGTGATATTGTGGTTTTATCTGACGTGTGTCGCCTCACTGTTTTGAGCGATGCTCGTTCATGTCTATTAGAGCGAGCACAAGCCCGACGCTGACTTTCGTTGACTTAACGGCCACAGGTGTCGCTGTTAACAAGCATTTCTGAAAGTTACAAACAGTCCCTTTAATGAATTATATATGTATATAAATTGATTTGTTTTGTTCTTTTTTTTTCTTTTTATTTATTTTTTAATTGACGCTTTGGCAGTATTGTTCACCTGACAGTCATGCCAATAAAGCAAATTGAATTGATTGCTCATGTCAGTCTGTTGTGTGTTTAACCTTTTATTCCCAGTCTTGCCTGCCTGTCTAGAAACTTGTGTGACAAACACCTGTAAGAGAAGAGGAATTGTGAGTGCGCCGTGTTTACGGTAAAGCTGATCCCGCCCTCCCTCTCTCTCGCTCTGATAGAAACCCTCCGTGATGTCGCTTCGTCTTTAACGAGCTTGACCCAGAACCGAGAGGAGAGGAAAGGAGGGGGAAAAGAGGGGAGAAAACACTCACTAAAACACGGAATAGTCTGGAAGGGGGTCGGGACAGGTTTCCACTAGCAAGGTGAGTTAATTCATGGTTGCTATATAGCGGTGGACCGCGGTGTTTTCTTTCTACAGATAGTGGGTGCACTGCAGCGTTGGCAAAAGGAGTGGTCACATCATCATCGAGAGATCAGGCAACACGACTCCTCTACAAGCTAATGCCAAGCTAATGCTAACGGTTAAAAAGTTCTCACCGTGACCGTTGGCCGTTCTAACGGTTAGAACACATTCAAACGGAGCCAACGGCTACAAACGGCTAAATAACGGCTGAGTTGGTTTAAAAATGTTGCTTAGCTACGTAGCTAAACACACGCGGCTAAATGTCTGTGTTTGCTATGCTAACGCTAGCCTTAGTCTGTCTGTTTGGCACGGCTCTCTCTCTCAGTCGGGTTATTGTGATGCTAACGTAGCAAGACAAGCTAAACCAGGTCATACTGGGTGCTGCTGAGCGAGCATGTTCTACACCAACTAGGCTGGTTTGATCCTCAACGGTCAGGCATGTATCTGTGGCCATGGAGCGGTAGCACCGGGTAGGCTTTTGTTCGTGAGAGTCGGTTTTATTGTTGCTGCCTCTGTGTGTTTTTAGCTAACGCTGCCCTAGATTGGTGTGTTACGTTGGCAAATCAATTCACGGCAGTCTGTGGTGTTTCTGCTAGGTTAGGTTAATGCTAACGTTAGCTAGCTGTTAGCAGCTCCAGGAGGAGACGGTTGGGACTTCCAACAGGGAATATGAAGTGACCATGACAACGTGACTGCGACTTCAGATAGATACATAGATACTATAGATAGATAGAAGCTATAGATAGATAGAAACTATAGATAGAAACTATAGAAAGATAGATAGATAGATAGATAGATAGATAGAAACTATAGAAAGATAGATAGATAGATAGATAGAAACTATAGATAGATAGAAATATAGATAGATAGAAAGATACTATAGATAGAAAGATAGAAACTATAGATAGAAACTATAGATAGATAGAAACTATAGATAGATAGAAACTATAGATAGATAGAAACTATAGAAAGATAGAAACTATAGATAGATAGATAGATAGATAGATACTATAGATAGATAGAAACTATAGATAGATAGATAGAAACTATAGATAGATAGATAGAAACTATAGATAGATAGATAGAAACTATAGAAAGATAGATAGATAGATAGAAACTATAGATAGATAGATAGAAACTATAGAAAGATAGATAGATAGAAATTATAGATAGATAGAAAGAAATATAGATAGAAACTATAGATAGATAGAAAGAAATATAGATAGAAACTATAGATAGATAGAAAGAAACTATAGATAGATAGAAAGAAATATAGATAGAAACTATAGATAGATAGAAAGAAACTATAGATAGATAGAAAGAAACTATAGATAGATAGAAAGAAATATAGATAGAAACTATAGATAGATAGAAAGAAACTATAGATAGATAGAAAGAAACTATAGATAGATAGAAAGAAAGATAGATAGAAACTATAGATAGAAAGACAGATAGATACTATAGATAGAAAGATAGATAGATAGACAGATAGATACTATAGAAAGATAGTTAGATACTATAGATAGATAGATAGATAGATAATATAGATAGTTAGTTAGTTAGTTAGTTAGTTAGTTAGTAACTTTATTGATCCCGAAGGAAACTCAAGTTTCCAGCTTCACAGTTCCATAGTGCAAAACATGTTAGTAAAAAGTTAGTAGTGCAAAGTACAAACAAATATACCAGATATAAAAAATACAAGGCGATGAAGAAAACTGTTAAAACTGAATATAGTGCAGGGTAACAACTGTGATACAGGACTATGCAGAAGTATTTTGGAAGCAGACAGTTTTACCAGTTTAAGCAGAAATCTACTTATCATTGGTAAAAAAAAAATAAAAAAAAAAAGCCCCTGAGAGAAGAGTAGTTTAAGGTAATTGGAAACCTCTTAACTTGTTTGACAATTATACGTTGAGCTTGTTTTGTGTATTTGAGTCTTGTCTAAAGGGTGGTGGTCCTCCAGTTACATAGTCTGTCACACACGGGCTGGGATGTTAAAGTTTGTCCGCCTGTGAACCTGTTGGGTGGGTCCTGTGTGAACTTGTTGTGGTAGGAAAATGCCTGGGTGGGGATAACTGTCAGCTTGAGAGTGTGAACAAATAAACTAGTTTTTCCCTTGTAAACATTGGTTTATTAGTGCCGGGATGATACACCTATCTCCCAATTCAATACAGATTCAATACTTGAGTGCCAATTCGATATGTATTACGATTCAATATTTAGATTTATTGCATTTTTATTAACTTTTTTAACACTAGACCATAGGAAAAAGTTAAATCATACACTTCTAGGGACTTTTACGTTTGATTTTCAGCATGTATGTAGTCCGAGATTGTCATGAAGTCTAATATATCAGTCATTGTCAGGATTTATTTTTTTCCAGTAACTCAAAAATCAAAGAATAAAGACATTTTCCACAATTAAGTAGTATTTTCTTTTTGATTTAAGATAAGATTCCTTTATTAGTCCCGCAGTGTACAGCAGCAAAGGGGATGGTGCAAAAAACAAAATGCATCAGCTAACACAGTAAAAAAAAGAGCTAAACAAAGTGTAACAAAATATGAACCATTTAAATAGAAGGAAGTATAAAAATAGGAACAGTATATACAGTATTGACAATAAACAGACTATTAACACAATTGCACAGTGGAAAATGATATTGCACAGTGAGAATGAAATGAAATTCCACCTGAAAATATCAGGTTATTGTCAGTTTTGTCCTGAATATAATCCAATTAATCTTATTTCCATATATTGTATATACAGTTCTCTTTGTTAACTCATTTTTCTGAAAACCGGACGTAGTCGCACATGTATACTTCCACTAACTTTGCCAAGTCCTTCGCTAGCTCTGCCGTCCGCTCCACTCTCTTTATACATCCATTCCAGCACCGTCAGGGCCGTTTGAATGCATTTAACATAAATGTCAGTATATGGGTGCTCAACAGTTGTAGCGTCGGCCGATATAGCTATGACTGGGTCAGGGCTGTAGTTGATTTAATGTGCTGCAGGTGCCACCACTAATAACACCATGTGTGCCTCTCCTGACTACTTGTCTCTTAAGTCGTTGTTTGATTGTTGATGGATGCTACCAACGGTGACTGCAGTTGTGTCTGCTCTCTTAAAGTGTGCAAGTTAATCCACAAAGGGCCTAACCTGTGTGCGTCTAGTTTGTGCACGCACATTAACATCATGTGTGTATGTGTTAGGAGGTAAGTGGATTAGCGGGCTAAAGCTTCAATCCCATTACAAGCCAAGCTCAGCTTAAACCAGCGCCGGTGGCATCACACTGACTTATTGGCTAACTGTAGTGTCCGTTACCTCGAGATGCGTGAGCAGATGTGCTTTTTGACTGTGAATGTGTTGTTTCAGTGGGAGTTTTTGCTGCTGACGGCAGGTGTAGGCGCTTATTAAATTAACCAGAGTTTCATTATGTCGACAGAGGCTGCATTGTGGGTTACATGTGTGTAT
Source organism: Sebastes umbrosus (assembly GCF_015220745.1). Taxonomy (NCBI): domain Eukaryota; kingdom Metazoa; phylum Chordata; class Actinopteri; order Perciformes; family Sebastidae; genus Sebastes; species Sebastes umbrosus. The sequence goes on along the minus strand of NC_051277.1, from coordinate 16,182,899 downwards.
GGTCACAGATGTCTTCTGACAGGGGTGAGTGAGTCATGCTGAATGATGGCTGCAGAATCAGATGGAGATATGTGACTCGTGGTGTGTCAGGGCTGGATCAGATGTTTGAGGGGTGTATGTTGTTGACCTTAAGGCACTGTGCCTGACATCTTGACCATTTGTTGGCGTCATGTTTGGGATAGCAGAACATAAGCCTTTCTCTGTGCACACTTGTTCCCTCACTCTTTTTTAAAGCTTTAAAAACCATTGTCCTTTGCTGCTGATTGTAATTTTTACCTATCTTAATGTACATTTGTAGCGAATGAAGGCTCAGGATCAGCATGTATGAAAAAATGGTTCAATGGTTTCTTCGCGATTTTCTATTCTTTTGCTGCTTGTGTTTTGCTGCCTTTCTTTTTTTTTCTTTTTTCTTTTTTTTTCTTGGAGTAGTCTACCTGGTTATTTATTTTAGGTAAAAAACTAGCAAAGCTGAACCACCAATCAGAGTGATTTCTTCTCCAACGCGGGCAGACTAGAGCTGACGGTGCAGGACATAACGAAAAATCTAGGCTGTCAGATGTTCACAGACAGCCCAAAACTGTCCGATGGCCGACCATCAGCTTGGTCTGTCTGGGCCTTTTGAGGATTATTTTCATTATCGGTTACTGTGCAGGTTATATTCTTGATTACATGTGAGAAAATAGTAAAAACATGCAATTTCCCAGAGCCCAAAGTGATGCCCTGCTTGTTTTATTTCAATAAACAGCCCAAAACCCAAAGATAACCAATTATAGAGGAGTAAGAAAAAATACAAATATTCATATTTGAGACATTGGAACCAGTGAATATTTTATATTTTTACTTATAAAAATTAATTGTATGATTAATCAGTATTCAAAATAGATTTGACCTGGCAATCCACAAATTGTTTCAGCTCCTTTTAAAAAGAAAGAAGTGAGGAGTCAGCGGTTAGACTATGGGAACAAACCAAAATACAATACCTTATTACAGAAAAAAGATATGAAAATGTGATGATTCGATAACACAGGTTCACAAAGATTGCTTCTGGAAGGTCATGGAAGCAGAACCGAATGCAGTAGATGCAGAACAATATTAGCAAAATGGGAAGTGGTTTGTGGTCGTGTGATCAACATATTGACTGGTGGGGATTTTCACCGCGAAAACTTCCCTCAACCATCAGTAGGTGGTTTATCAGAGTGTACATCCTATAGGCTCTCGTGGTTTTGTGTTCAAGCAGCTCTGTTGAGGAAAATGTTTTTTTGGTGAGCTTAAGTAGCCGCCACGTCCCTTTACTCATCTCTGATATCGAATCCATAACATCCTGTTTCTCAGGAAGTGGGTTGGAGGGGAAAGGGGAGGGGAGTGGCAGTGGATTGTTTTCATTGTTCAACGAAACTCACCGCTGACTTTCAAGGCCAAAACTAACAGCTGTGCAGGGAGGAAGACGAGTGGGGAACAGAAGTCATGAGTGGGTTAAGAGCGACGTTAACTCGACCCCCTCCAGACACATACAGACACAGATGCACTCCAATATGTCCAATAATATCCTCCTCGCTCTCCCGACTCTTTTGACACTTGCGTTCATACTCTCGGTTGCACAAACTTCTTATTGTTCGTCCAACCTCCCGGACTGACAGCTGCAAATTCCCTCCTCCCCTCAGACTGCGGTTAAAACACACACACGCACACACACACGCACACACACACACACACACACACACACACACACACACACACACACACACACACACACACACATACACACACATATATACACATATACACGCACACACTTGGAATCACATTCCCAAGTACACTTGCCAAGAAATATCAACCACAGTTTATAATTCATCTAGCATGAATGACAGTTGCGGTCATTGGTGAAATACTATAGCGTGTAGCATGTTAATGATGATTATTTGCTCCATATAAGATAAGATGTGGAGCGAGGCAGTGTTTACGTTAGGCATTACATTATGGAAAGATGCCAGATGGAGAGAGATTGAAATAAATAGCAGAGCTGCACAATTAATCGAATATTTATCGTGCTCACGATTTTGGCTTCCCAAAGTTGAATGAACATGATCGACTGCGAGATTGACGTTTTTAAAATGTGTGTTCCGCTCATAGAAAACTCTTATTTTGATGCAAAGGTTTGTAAATTAGCAGGAATGTAGCACAAATTGACAGTGCAAGCAGTGCTCTGTTGATTTAATGTTGGTTAAAAAAACAATTTTATTTTGTACTGTGAATAAGAAGGACCGGTCTTATTTTTAGGGCTGTCCTCGACCAAAGAAATTTGACTAATAGATTCATTGATTTACGACAGATCTGTGAAGTGAGTTTCTCCACAAAGAATCACACAAAATCAGCACTTTAAATCTATCGGTTTACCAGATGTGCGCTTAAGTTTCTTGGAAATAAGTCATTCAGCATGAAAAAATGACTAATAAACTAAAGAAATCTTGGTGGACTAAAACCAACACAACTGATTAGTCAACTAATCGACTAAGAGTTGGACAGCCCTTCCTATTTTGATGCAAAGATTTGTACAAATTTAGCAGGAATGTATCACAACATGGAAGTGAACTCAATATTGATCAAAATAATCGTGATTATCATTTTGCCCATAATCGTGCAGCCCTAATAAATGGTTTGTCTTTCCTTGTATGGGGTAATTGCGAAGTTGCCTTACAATGATGCGGTAAACACAGATCTCTAAAAGATTTTTAGTGTCCCGCTAAGGTTGTTTTACAGTGGATGAGTGGGTGGGCTGCTGTGCTGAATTGGCAGGAGACAATGCTAGGAATGCAAGATTAGCCTTTTATCTTTTATTCAGCACTCCTTTCCTTATCTCTACCCCCTCTTTCGCTCCAGCTTCTCCTTCTGTGTTTTCCCTGCCTGTCTTTCGGCTTGTTTTATTTGTTTGCAGCTCTCTTACTCTGTTCATGTCTGTTTGTAGTGGATAACATCAGCTCTGTCCTGGCTATGACCATATATAGTCATGTGTGGTACAGGACAGCGGTGTGTGATTCGCTCAGGTGGGAGGTTATATAGCTCTGGGGCGCCACAGCCACTAAGCAAAGGATAGTGTGTGTGTATGTGACATCATGTCTTCCTCTCAGGGAACTTTATCCCACATGCAAATCCTAGTTTTGGTTCTGACAAATTCCTTTGTCTTGTGAAATAACCTTCAGCCACTCCTTGTTTTCTCATCAGTCCATCCCCCTTTCCACCCTTTTTTCCCACACTGGGCACACCCCAAGCCCTATAGCGTACATGCGTGTGTGTGTCATTCATTTGACACATATAAAGGAACAGATGCAGTTTCTCCAGGCTTCATTTTACCAGCTAAATGGTGTCGTAATAGTCCGTCTATCAAGCAGTGATATCACCGTATCTGTTTTTCTTTTTCCGTCTTTGCATAATCTGATACAGGTGAAACTGTGAGTCATCCTTCACCATCTCTCCACTTGAACTCATTTCACCTATGCTTGTTAACGCTCTACCTGTCGTGCACACAAACACCTGCTGCCTGAAATGAAAATGCAGGTTCCCTGTTTGTCGCCCAAATCGCCGTGGACTTGCACTCAGAGGAGTGTGTCTGTGCATGTTAGCAAGACAGAGGGAGGCACTGGGAAACTGAAATTTAATCGCCCCTCCTCTACCTTGTCCAACCGGTCATGCAGGTGTGTGTATGTGGGTGGCAATGCCTGTGTTATTCACCTTTCAAACCACGGCTGATGGGGAGCTTGGTTGCTGCAGCAGAGGGTGTATCAACAGATAAGAGGATCTGAGTCTCCACTTGTTTGGCTCCGCTATAACAATGTCTGTTTCTCAGAGCACAGCGTAGATAACAAAGAGACGTAGGGGGAGGGATACAAGGCAGCAAGTTGAGAGAACAAGAGTAGCAGACTGACAGAGTTGGGCTAGAGGTAGATGAAGACTGATTAGAGAAGAAAGGCTGGAAGAGAAACTAAAAAAAAAAGGCAAGGTTAAGAAGGAGACTGAGTTGATAAGAGAACATATGGTTCTTGAAGGATGTTACTATCTCTCTTTCTCTTTATGCTGACGGTGGCTGTTCTGTGGCCCAGAAAGAGCTGCAGGTTGGTCAACTTCTCACAGCTTGCAGCCGTAAGGCCGAATGTTGAGTAAATACAGGGTGTGTCTGACGGCTGAAGCTACTGTATGTCTCTGTCTCTCGCTGGGTTTTTTTCTGTTCACAAAGCAAACACAACCCCGTTGACACACTTGTACGGTATTCTCACTATGTTGCTGTTTTTCAAATCGAGGTGCCTTCATTCTTTTTCACTAAAACATTTCTCCCTCTTTCTCCTTATTATCCTCCTCCCTCCTCCACCTCCTCTCTGTCTTTCTCTCTCTCTGCAGTCCATTCCTCCCTCTTTTTGGGCTTGGTGGTTCGGTGACCTTCTACCCATGAGCAACTAGAGCTCAACCTCTGACCTTGGCGTGATCTCTCACCTCTTCTACCAAACCACGCCCACAGGTGAAGGTGTGTATTTCTGATTTTCTCTGAAATGAGCTTTGAGAGGGTGTTTGTGCTGCTTGAATCGTAAAATCCTTGGATTGAATGTGATGTGCTGTGGTGTTAATCTTCCTCCAGGTTCTATGTGAAACAAGCCTCATCCTCTTTGTTTGACAGGTTGTTTTGTACACTATAGCGCTCTGTATCACCATAAATTGGTGGTTTCATTTTCAATTCATGATATGTAAGTATGGAAAATCCACCTAAACATTTCCCCCATGACTTTATAAACCACATTAACCATGAAATAAACATTTATATGCAAGTGAAACACCCCATATTCTTCTAAAAGCTGTTTCCTTTTTAAAAGGAAGTTTGCTCGTAGTGTTCCGGCAATACTTCAATGCTGTTTTGCTTTGCAAAATCTACGCCTTGTAGAGGATTTATCCAGAAATCTCCCTTTGTCTGCCATTTGTATTTAAGAAGGTATTTTCCGGTGTGGTGTCTAAGAGGGTGAAAAGCCCAGAGGACTCCTCCATGCATGCATGCCTTAAGTGGCAATAACTTATTGATCTGCATGCAGGGGATGGTGATATTGACCAATGTAATGTTGCTATAACTATCTCCATATTATCATGATCAATATGTTGCAATATTAATGATCAATGCAATAGCCAGGGTTTTAAAGACTCCCCTCCCTCCATCATCACTACCCTCCTCCTGCAGCGTTTGTCTCATATTGTGTCTGAAATTTACAGCATCATGTGTGAATTAAGCTTTTAATGAAGTAGTTTATTATTCTGCTGTGTTTTCCTTTCACATAGTGCCACGCTGGAATGATTTCACTGTTGCTCTTACAGTTGGCAGTGATGCATTTAACACACGTCTTGTGATCTAGGTTTCTTCAGTTCTGACATGGAAGCTTGAAATTTGAGCCAGTCAGCCACCTTTTAAAGTCTGTGTAGTGTGTGTGTGTGTGGGGGAAAAAATCTTGAATGAATGAGTCATTACACCATGACAGGCTTTCCAAGGAGTAGACGTTGTACAGAAGAGCCCAGTGTGGTTGGGGAGATTTCATGTCTGAGTTTTCTGCCAAAAACATGTCTTTACAGTTACGATTGCTGTACTTTCATTATTGAATTCAAAGGAAGTGTTGCGCAATCCCCACGGTGCCGATTCCAAGAAGTCACCAGTCACCCGGGTCACCAAACAAATCAGATCACTTAACCCTTACTTAATATCAGCCCGAAAAAATCCTGCATCCAGCGGATCTTGCTATACTTTGTATGTAGAGGTGCGTCTGTGCTCTCCCTGTGCTTTAGTGTGTACGAGGCTGTATGGATGTGTGTAACGCCCCCCCTCTCTCCCCTTGGGGCCGTGTAGTGTGTATGGAGCAGTGTGAGAGCGCAGCGGCTCTGCTGGAGTCGGTCAGGGAGCAGGAGGTGCAGTTTGAACAGCTGACCCGGGCGCTGGAGGAGGAGAGGAGGAGAGTGGGCCTCCCCGCCACCAGCCCCTCGGCCCTGGGTCGCCCCCTCCCTCACACACAGGTAACAATAAACATCCCCATCCAGAGCCTCTCGTAGGCGTTAACAGCCCCCATCTTTCACTTAATATCCAATCCATGGATCACCATTTTCTTCATCCAATCCTCAAAGTTTTCCCCCTCCATCCATCCATCCACCATCCATCCCTTCTCTGCCTCCGTCTGCCTCCTCCCCGCCAGCGCTCGGCCAGGCCGTCTATGTTTGTGTGCGTCACCATTAAACGTCTTTCTTCATCTGTGCCTCTGAAGTCCGTCTGTCTTTCAGCCCTCAGTCTGCAACCACATCAGTTCTTTCCCGCACATAGCTCCTCTACTTCTAAACATGCCTGTCATCATCACACATTTCCCGCATGCCTTCACTGTCACTCACCGGATACACACCGACACCCACACACACATATACACCTTTCGTCGGGCCCCTGCTGTGGAATCTCAGTTATTTTCCTCCCTGTTCCAGCATGTCGTGTTATGCATTGCGGTCATCTGTCGTGCATGTGTCGCATAGTCCTGCATCCAGTGTGGTTTCTTATTCATCATGAAGGATTTTGTCTTTTTATTTTCATCTAAATCCTTTATCAAGAACACTAATTGATTTCTTTTGTTGTTCCTGCTGTAGTGTTCTTATGCATGCAATTATCTTTTTGTGTGTTGAACATCCATGATATTACAAGCTCCTTGATGAAATTGTGTTGTAAAATCACTGGTATTTGTTATGTTTCTGCTACATTATATCAGCCTTATAGCCACTGTGTTAGGGTTGGGCAATAGGATGATATACACCATCAGTAACATGTAAATGTATCTAGCATCCAATGTTTTGACATAATCCTTGAGAGCTGTATCTTATTTATTTTCATTATCCAGTAGTATGCTGATTATTTTCTCTATTTATTTATTTTCATTTTGTGTGCATTTTGTCCGACCAACAGTCCAGAGCCTAAGATATATAAATTACCACCACATAGGAAAAAAAACAGTAAATATTCCCATTTGAGCAGTCAGAACGGGTGAAGTTTGTGGGCACCTTTGCTTGAAAAAATACTTGGACTAATCAATAATCAAAATAGTTACAGACTGTCAATAGACCAATTGATAAATCGACGAATTGTTTCAGCTCTAATACCAGTTAATACCGTTAGCTGTCACTTTAATATCTCTTTGCTGTATTTGACCATTGTGTACAATGTTGCATATAATTGAGCAGGATTTCTGTCTGTCAAATATAGATTTTTATTTATTTATGGTATTTACATTAATACGATAATTGATCTGCAAAGTATTTAATTTGCTGGATGAACTAAAAACATTTATTTATTTTATGTACAGTTCCTGAATTGATTTTCTGTTAAATTTAATATATCATTATAAAGATCTGTTTAGTCATTGAAGATCAGCTTTCCTGTCTTAAGAGTTTTAAGGCTCTCACTCACTGTTGCCTTCTTGTCCCATTTTGTTGTCTCTAACAAAAGACTTGACAATCAGGGAGTGTTAAACTTCGATTAGGTGGCTGTAGGTTTAAGACGGCAGTTAAAGCAGAGCCATTATCATTAACACACAAGGTCAGGCAGTGTTGTATTCATGAGTTGACATATAAACATATTTTCCAGCACTTGGCATTGTACACTGACGGAGTAGAATAGTTTGAAATCTGTTGCTAAATATTTCTTTCCATTAAGGGCTTGCTGACATAGATTACATATTATGTTTTGTCTCTTCAAATCCTTGAAAGTGACTTATTCGATTAGTGTGTGTGGCAGCTGGAGGACGAAGGCCAAGAAAAGCAAGAATCTGTTTTTGGCCTTGTGCTAACTGTGCGTGCTTTATTTCTAAAAATATGAATGCTTTATCAGCCTCGCAGTCTGAACATTTCTCCAAGACCATGACAGAGTTTTTGGTAAATTAGGTGGTATTATAGGAAGGACCAGCTGTAGAGGAAATGTGCCCTTCTTGCTGTAAAAGTACACTTGCACTTCCCATTGCTTTTTAATAACAGCTGTGCCTCCTTGTGGACATAATATAAAGTGCAGTATGACATACTACTGCAAATGTAGTCGGAGTTTGTGTTTGATAAGGTTCAGAACATTGTTTGTAACGGTGGAAGTCACGGTTCGGTTCATACCTCGGTTTAGGAGTCACGGTTCGGTGCAAGTTCGGTATGAAGAGACGGTAGTGCAAGTTTCAAAGAGACAAATCCTCTTGCTGGTGACTGAGGTAGCATTTTGCCCACTGGCAACTTTATTAAATTATTTTCATTATAAAAATAAGGAACATTTTGAACATTTCTATATTACACCGAACAAACACTTTCCCAAAAGACAACAGGTCACAAGAGGCTATAAAACTGAAACGCATCTCTTATGCTTTGACATTGAAAATATCCTACAAACTAAACTACAAAAGAGAATTTGTGCATTAGGAGTGTTTCAATTAGTTTCACAATGACTATACTTAAACATTCAAAGCACCCAAATATTGATGTATTAAGCAGTAAAATGTAAGCTGTAAACAAACATTCAGAACAGCAACGCTGACACATTGTCATTGTCTTACACACAGCTCTCTCTCTGTTGCTGTTGTAGCTTACTGGGAACCTGCAGATGGGTCTTCCAGCTCCAGCGTTTCATTTGCATTCACCATAGTGTGACTGACAAGCAGGCCAAGTCTTTGTGCTAACCTCAACACATGTTGCTAATAGCGTACAGATAAAAGTTACCAGGCAGAAGTCGCACTTGTGAGCTTCGGTTCTGCACTACGTGCACCGGACTGTGACGTGATGGTTTGGCACAAATACACAAACCGTTACAGCCCTAGTCGGTAGTATCAAAGAAATACTGAAACTGATAGTAACCCAGGGTGGGTGGTAAAACAGTTGATGGGAAAGATTTCCAAAGTATCCCAATTATGCAGTGTTCACAATGTGATTCAGACTGATGCTATTGCTGATAACTGAGGCGGTGTTACTCAGGGTTAGGTAGAAACTGTCCAAGTTATACAGTGTGACAGTCGCTGGTTATGTAACAGAATACAGCAGGAGGAAGTAGGGTGTGAGGATGAGTGGCTGCGCTCCAAAATGTCCTCCCTCATGGCTGGCAGTGATTCACAGACCATAAACATGCAGGGACAGTTTGGTCAGCAGTGAATGTGCTTCAGCAGCAGTAATATCATCTGGGAGGTTGGAAGAAAGTAGACAGCACTGGCTACTTGGTATCATGCCTTCAACCTCACTTCTTTGTGTCGTTTCAGCAAAATTGTATCATATTTCAAATGTTTACAATGCGTATTTCACCGTCGTGTGTCTCTCTCTTTCATCCCAGAACGGGCGTTTAGGGGATGCAGACATAGAACGACTGAAACTGACTGACTCATACTTAAACGGCACACAGGTATGTGTTTGTGTGTATAGTTTATCATGTCAATTATATTGTTTGTCTTGAATTTAAAGCAGTAAGTGACTGTGTTTTTAAAAGTATAACTGTGTGGTGTGCCTCTACACTACAGTACAGAATGGTGGACCCTGCGCACGGCGCTCTAGATGAGAGCTACACGCCGGAGGACGACTCCCAGGAAGTGCACTCAGTCTTTTCTGAAGAGGGAACCGCACGGCGGCCAGACAATGGCGTAAGTGATTATGACACATGCAATGTGATATCATCAGACTTTTCCTGTAAAGGCTTGTAAACATCAAACTGACAGTTTTACGCATCCAAGAATGTTACACCACATGATTATCTTTTACCATAAACGTATTTTGATACATCACTCGCATCTCGCTCTCCCTTTTTAGATGAAGAAACCAATCTCGCGCACAGTCCTGCCCTCTGACTCCATGTCCATTGACGGGGGCTTGTCGGTGTCCGGCATGGTCATGGGCGGCTACAGCGCCACACTTGACCGTCCTTACAGGCAGCCCGTACCAGCAGACTACCCCACGGCCACAGTGCCCAGGAACTACCACTATGCCCCTGTAGTGGGTTATGAGGACTACCGGGGAGGCCCACCGTCAGAGGCATACACTAGCCTGAGCAGGGGCTCGCACATGGACGAACGCTACAGGTACAAGACCCCTGCTGGGAATGTTTTCTTGTGTGGTACTTTTTTTTTGTATACATTCTGAAATATGTTGCCTGCCATGTCGTTTCTGGTTTTCATGAGTGGACACAAAAGCATAATTCCCTGTTCTGCTTTATCAACATAATGTGTCACATTTGAACCAGAAAAATGGAGAATAGTTTATTTTTCCTATTAAATTCACTATAGAAGTGAGCCCAATGTGAGTAAGAGTCATAAGAGTGACTATGCTGATCATAGGTTTCATCCTCGGTTAACGCCTCAACTGTTGCTGACAACTAGAATTCTGGTCTTAATCATATCTAACAACCAAAATCCTATCAGATGAAGGTCCCTGGAGCAAAATCTTATTAAATGGGGGTCTGTGACCTAATGTGTATCAATTCAGGGGGTCCTTGACACGAAAATGGTTGAGAACCATATGGTTACTGTAGACACACGTTGCCGCATTCACACTAAAGTCAAGAAGTGTCAGACCTCATTTAACCCTGTTCAGAATCCGGGCTGTGAAGTCAGATAACGCATGTTTGATTGACTTCCAATAAGAAATTCATCCCACATTACTGTGTCAGTCTGAAAGAGGGATCACTCTGGAGGGGATCTCACTTTAACAACTCTGTTCACTTCTCTCATTCCATTCATTCCCCCAGGCCAGTTGACGGCTACCGGACCCTGGACTCTGGCTACCGGGCCCCAAGCCGCCAGCAGCTTGACCCGTATGCAGCACAGCCCCAGGTGAGTCGGGGAATGAGGGCCCTGGGCTCAGCGTTGGAGGTGCGGTACGGCCACAGCCCCAGCCCCTATGGTATGGAGGATGACCAGCGCAGTGTGGGATATGATGACTATGGCATGGGGCCTCCACCCATGCACCCTGGAGGCTACGGCACCATGCCACGCCTAGGGCCCGGCCCCGCGGGTATGGACAGACGAAGACTGAGGTAAACACAAAAAGCATTGCTGTGCCATCATATGACACATAAATCAGAGCGTGTCTGTGAGCAACGTACTGTGACGTTCCCTGCTGAGCTAATGTGAAACATTAGATCTCTTTCCTGAGACACACTTAACAAACATCTCTCTATTTCAATCCTCCTACGACATGCAGGAGCTGTGAGGATACTTTGGATGGTGACATGGGAGGAGTAGACCCTTACGCCTGGGGCATGACCGTGCCAATGGAGAGGGGGAGCATGGCTTCGCTGGACAGCACACTGAGGAAGGCTCCTCCTGGTTCATGGAGACAGCCAGAGCTGCCGGAGGTCATCGCCATGTTGAACTACCGTCTGGACCCCGTCAAGACCAACGCTGCCGCATTCCTCCAGCATCTCACATTCAAAAATGATAAGGTGAAGCAACGGTCACATTCAAATGCAGAATAACAGTATTTAACAAATATTCATCTTTTTGTATTGTGGTTATTTGGCAAATCCTTAATGTGAGCTTGATCATTTTGTGCGTGTGTCTAGGTCAAGTCGGAGGTGCGTCGCCTGAAGGGCATCCCATCCTTGGTGTCACTGCTGGACCATCCCAGCAAGGACGTACACCACTCGGCCTGTGGAGCACTAAAGAACATTTCATACGGGCGAGACCAAGAGAACAAGATCGCCATCAAGAACTGCGATGGCGTGCCCGCTCTGACCAGGTTACTGAGAAAAACCCACGACCAGGACCTCACTGACACTATCACAGGTATCAACATCATATGACGCTTGTAGAGATCATTTGTGTTGTTTTTTCATATTTACTTTGTTATAAGTTGTAGCCCTTCTCTCCTACTTTATCATTCAAACACACAAAAATAGGTTTGGATTGGTCATAACAAACTAGATAAACTAAACTAGAAGAAAACAAATAATTCAATCCAACATGGACCAGACAAAAAGTCTCATCGGTTATATTTGATTATTTTAAGGGCCAAACTGTCTGATTTTATTACAGTGCTGGTAACCGTATTAATTATGTCGTCCCAGGCACCTTGTGGAACCTCTCATCCCACGACTCAGTAAAGATGGAGATTGTGGACCACGCCCTGCACGCCCTTGCCGACGAAGTGGTCGTTCCTCACTCCGGCTGGGAGCGAGGGAGAGACGAAGGAGAGGAAAGCTGCAAACCACGCCATCTGGAGTGGGAGACCGCCTTGACCAACACAGCTGGCTGCCTTAGGTACACAAGAGGCATCAATGGATTGAAAGTCAAATGAGGAGAAAGGGAAACTATTTTTGAGAAGAAAACATGCAATTATGTGCTTAAACCTCTTCCTCTGTCCGACAGGAATGTGAGCTCAGAGCGCAGCGAGGCCAGGCGAAAGCTGCGAGAATGCACAGGATTGGTGGATTCACTCATGTACATTGTCCAATCACAGATCAACCGCAAAGATGTGGATAATAAGGTACCCGATGACATATTTTATGATATGAAACCAAAGCACCACTCTTCCTCCGTCTCCATCTTTGATCATTTCGCCCCCTCTTCTCTTCCTGCAGTTGGTGGAGAACTGCGTCTGCCTCCTGAGGAATCTGTCCTATCACGTTCACGATGAAGTCCCCGGCAGCACCCGCTACAAAGAGGCCGCGCCCCTCAACCAGGGGCCCGCCCCCGCTAACAAAGGCGGCTGCTTTGGCTCTCGAAAGGGCAAAGGTCAGTGACAGCTTAGAGTTACTGTGTCTATGAGATTTGTGGCTGGTGGTGGCTTTGAGCTTGGTGGTGGCGGAAGCACCTGTCGCTGTTTTTTCACACTCTACCACTGTTTCCCTCCTTTTCCTCTCCTCTCTCCCTCCTTACTCTTACCTCCCCTCCCATCTTTCTTCCAACCCTCCTTCACGTACTCCTTTCTCTCTGCCGTGTTTAGATGAGTGGTTTTCAAAAGGTAAGATTCTCATCTTGGCGTTGGTGAACTTTTGAAACTGTTGACCACTCTGTCATCACTCATTTTACTAACGCAGAATAATACTAAAGGAATGTCCAATAATATTGAATTCACATCCAGCTCATGAGCATGATGTCACGCAAACGTCATTGCATGTTCACAGTGTTTGTTCCACCGGTTGCATGGTCGCATCTCACATAACAATGTGCCAGAGTAAAAGACTGAGGAGAACTGACTGCTCATCTCAAACAGCTTCACATAATCTGTGTTATTTCTTCAGCTCAATCTTTGACGTTCTTTCTATTTTTAATTTGATTTCTCGCTGCAGGAAAGAAGGATGGAGATGATGGGAGCGGAGATCAAGTCGACATTCCAAAGAGGACAACACCTGCCAAAGGTATGCATGTCTCCCTTCCCTTCAAATCATTTATAATTGATCAGATGAATAAATGATCTTTAAGGTGCCACAAATCTTGTCCTGTCCTGTTAAGCTCTCTCTGTGCTGTTATCAAGCTGTGACCAGCACAAATGTTGAGGTTTGTCAAACTGTAAATCTGAACTAACACCTCTGTCTGTCTGTCTCTCTCTCTGTCTGTCTGTCGACTTCAGGTTACGAGCTGTTGTTCCAACCAGAGGTGGTTCGTGTTTACACATCGCTGCTCAGAGAGAGCAAGAACCCCTCGGTGCTTGAGGCCGCTGCCGGTGCCATCCAGAACCTGTGTGCCGGACGATGGACTGTTAGTACCATTTCTTAACAAACTGAATCAACTGAAAAATTCTTAGTAATGTTGTCAGGTGAAGTCTTAAACCAAATCTAAATGAGCATTTGGGGTCCATTGAAGTAAATTGAATCTGAATAGTCAGCTGTGATAAGGTCCATGATAACTGTTGTTTTTTTTTGTGAAGTGACCGGAGTGAAACAGCTGTCAATGTAAGGTATATTCATTGCTCCCTCTCTATCTGCGTGCTCTTCAGTATGGTCGGTACATCAGGGCCACTGTGCGTCTGGAGAAGGGTCTTCCCATGATGGCGGAGCTACTGGCTCATGGCAATGACCGTGTGGTTCGAGCAATGTCCGGAGCCTTGAGGAACCTCTCCATCGACAACCGTAACTGCCAACTGCTCGGTAAGGATGTATTGTGCATCCAAATGGGCTGCAAAATACTCTCAAAGAATATAACTTTTTTTTTTGCATTCATTCTAAATACAATATTCGATGCACCGGGGAAAGTGTGTGCAAGTTTTGTACTTTGATTGGTATCGCTTCAGATTCATTTTCTTACCTCACTGCGTGTCTCCTGCAGGTTTGCATGCAGTGCCTCACCTTGTGGCCAACCTGCCTGGAGGCCAGAGTCAGTCTGGGCGTACTCTATCAGAGGAGACGGTGGTGTCTGTACTGAGCACGCTCACTGAGGTGCTAGGCAACAGTGTGGAGGCAGCAAAGACGCTCCGAGCCTCGCAGGGCATCGAGAGGCTGGTGCTCATCAACAAGGACGGGTAAGTGTGTTCTGTAAAGAGAGCTAAGAATATAGTAAGGAAGTAAAAATAGTGCTTTCAGTGTGTCTTCTGGTACTTTCATAACTTATAGCTATGAATGCAGCTTGTTGCAAAGCAACATACAATGCATTTTATGATTGTAAGATACTTTTGCAGTCTATAATAAAGATATTTCCATACTTTACTGTTATGAATAGTTCTTTGATGTTGAGAAGTGAAGCGTCTGATCATATGTGAACTGGCTGTTGAAAAGATGTAAATCAAAACACTTTGGTAAATGTGTGAACATAATGTCTGTGTGTCCTGCAGCAAGCGCTCAGAGCGTGAGGTTCGGGGGGCCGGCCAGGTACTGCAGCTCGTCTGGGCCCACAAAGAGCTGCGCAAGCCTCTTGAGAAAGACGGCTGGAAGAAGACGGACTTCATGGTCAACCTCAACACCACCAACGGCCCGAGCACCCGAGCCAACGGAACCTATGAAGACAGCACCACGCCACTGCTAGACAGAGGTCAGTCTGCAAGAAATAATTTATGGTTTCAAAACATTTTGACTGCGTTTTAAACCCTACTTTTATAAACTTGTAAGTTTAACTTGTGTTTTGCTTCCTCTTAGGGGAAAAGAGAGACATGATTCCACTAAATGACCTCGGCCCTGGTTAGTACTTTATCTATCTACTTTTTATCAGGACAAATTCATCAAGATCATGATGAGATGTAGTATTTCTCATTCTTGTCTTCTTCTTTCCTCAGAGGCCTACTCTACACTGGACCAGAGGGAGAGGAGACACACTCTGGATGAAACCACAGACACTTTACCGGTATTTTAACTTTCGTCTCACGCACATTCACATGTCATGTCATGTTGGATTGCTCACTTAACTTCACTAACCCCTAATCTCCTGCACCACTATGAATACTTCCTGACTTAAACCTTTTCCTTTGGCAGCCTTTAACACAATTACTGACATTTTTCTTTTCTCACGCTCACTTCCTGTCCCTCCTCTCTCTCTCTCTCTCTCTCTCTCTCTCTCTCTCTCTCTCTCTCTCTCTCTCTCTCTTTCTCTCTTTCTCTGGTTGTCTCTCAGCGAGGGGTGTATGGGGGCAGAAAGGGCTCCTTGCCCCTGTTGGACTCCTACGATGGTTAGCCCTCCCCCCCTCCCCTCTACCCCCCTCTGCATGTAACAGCATGGTATGTCCAACTCACCTCTCGTCCTGCATGGACTCTATGAGCTCTGTTCCTTTGTCTATGATGGTGTACTGAAACACTGGTTGAGGTCTGCTGTACTGATATTTAACTATATGACGCCCTGATGTGATGTGTATTTGCTGGTATAGTATGCTGCAAGGTGCTCCTTGTCCATTGTGGTCCATGCAGTCTGTCAGTGTAGGGATGAACCTGAAGCTAAGATTTAAATCCTCAGATTAAAAACAGTTGTTTGTGCAGTAGTGTCGTCACAATACCAGAACTCTAACTTTGATACCAATGCTAGTTTTAATATAAAAAAACATCATGATTACTACAACCCAACATGAAAGAATACAAGTAATGTAGTGTCATAGAAAAACTATTCCTTAAAGCAGCTTTGTAACGTTTCCAAATGGGGTTTTTAACATGACACTCCTGTGATCTTTGTCCACTCAAAATAGTAGTGTGTATCTTATTATAGTGGTAACTGCCAGAGTGGACTTCCACTGTAGTAATGTAAGTGTGTTGTTTGATACTAATGCCATGTTGTGAAATATTTGACTTACATCCAGGATCCATGTACTCAGCTGCTGCTGCTCTATCTTTTGTCACCTGTTGTGGTCTAGGAGTTGTGCTTCAGTGCCCTCTTGTGGCTCTGCAGGGTATTACAACAATATACTGTTTGTGACAGAATACAGATTTAATGAATTAAGAGTAGGAAGAGTATGTATTTGGATACGTTACTCTGAAATAATAAGCCATTATTGATTACTTAGCATCATTTCCTTGCTGATGCTGGAAGGCACAAGAGATTTTTTGACTGATCTTAATGCACATTTTAGGGCTACAACTAACATTTACTTTCATTGTTCATTAATCGGTTGATTATTTTCTTGATTAATCGATTAGTTATTTGGTCTATAAAATGGTGAAAATGTCGATCAGTGTTTCCCGAAGCCCAAGATGACATCTTCAAATGTCTTCAAAGATATTCAGTTTACTGTCATAGAGGAGTAAAGAAACCAGAAAATATTCACATCTAAGAAACTGGATTCAGAAATGTTTGCAGTTACTCAAACCGATTAATCTATTATCAAAATAGTTTGCGATTAATTAAATAGTTTACGATTGATTGTTGCAGCACTACTTGTTACATTTTTAAATTGTAATAATATAATGCATCCCATTATTTTGCTTTTAAGTTACCCATTTTCATTCATATATTTTGAGGTCAGAGGTCAAAGGACCCCTTTGAAAATGGCCATGCCAATTTTTTTCCTCGCCAAAATTTAGCATTAGTTTGGAGTGTTATTTAGCACCCTTCGTGACAAGCTAGTATAATATGGTTGGTACCAATAGATTACTACTAAAATTACCACTAAAAATCGCAAGTTGCGTTGAAGAAATTGGTGGCGTTAAAACGAATTTGCGTTATCGTGTTATTATCACGTTAACCTTGATAGCGCTAGTTATTGAACATCTGGTTATTGTGACCGCACTACTGTGCAGTGTGCCATACTTATACCACGTAGTGAGTCTTTGTGCTGCCTCTTTGTTACTCGTGTAAATGACCCACATTTTATTTCTTGTTTTCACATTTTGACTGTTTTAATCGACATATTCTGCTCTGTTCCTCCAGAAAAACTGATAGTGTGCATCACCCAGACTGGGCCGTCCCTGCCCTACCACTGCTACTGAGGAGAGAAGATCCAGATGCACAGACTCTCTCCCTCTCGTCTCCCCCCTCCTCCTCCTCCTCCTCTCCTCTCTTTCTCTCTATCACCACACAGATGGGATTAGAAGATGAGGGTTGGCATCCAAAGAAAGAGGCCGCGTTGCAGGCAAAACGTTTCACACACACGTACAGATACATACACACACCTACTTTTTACGACTTCATTCAATTGTAGCAACAGAAATATATTCCGTTTTTAAATTATAATTCTCCTGTAAAGGCAATCACCTTTGTTGACAATCATTTGATTCCAGTGTTGTCATCCTGCTTGTTTTTGTTTTTTTCTTGCTATTGTCAACATTTCGGTAAATTTCGTCATGCCAACACCCGCATCCTGATGATGAATTTGTACGTAGACTTCTATGTAGGGTATATACTGTATATAAAAAGAAAATGGGATGACTGCATTAGTTTTGGCTCATTAATTTAAATCGTCCCTTTACTGGGATTGATGGGAGGTTTGGGCCAACGGCCGCCCTGTAGATTGAGAGTGTTGTTTATATAGGAGTTATTTTCCTGTCTAGAGTTATTTTCTCTTGGTTGGGACGAGCACAGGTGTAGACAAGAAGAGGGCAGGTGTGTGTATATTTGTCATACAGTAAGCCTGTGGCCGTGTGTGTGTGTGTGTGTGTGTGGAAAATGAATATGGACCTTGGAGTGAGTGTGTTTTTGTGTGTGTGTGCACGGACCAGACCCATAAGACCATATGTTGATTATTTCATCTGTTCATGTCTGTTTTCATGGTGTGCTCCTCCTCCTGTGACAAAGCTTTTTTTGTTTCGTTTGGTTTTCAGTACCAATTGCCTCTTTTTAGTGTTTGAGAACTTCATTTCCACCAGTGAAAGAAACAATTTCAGCTGCTGTGTTTTGACTTCTCTGTCTGGATTTAGCCAACGACACCAGTACAACACAACACTGAAATGTGAAGCTGGAAACATCATACACTACTAAACCACTAAAACATTTAGACATCCTGCTTCAAACCATTCCTTTCTCTACTGTAAAAGATTCACACTATAGACACAACCTACTTTATTCTTCATTTAGAAAGAGACAAACACTTCAGGAGGGTCTTTTTAGAATAATTATCTCCTCTTTGAATCTTTAAGAAATCACTACTTAGCTTTTTTTTTTTTTTTTTTTGCAATATAATCGTTCATATAGGCCTTCTTGATGGGCCGTTTTACAAAACATTTAAATAGTTTGAGTTTTAACAGACAGATTGGGAAAAGATACTGACGTTTAATTTAATTTAGGAGGTGGACGAAAAGCACATTTTGGTCTATGATCCATTTGTTTTTATTATTCTTTGTTGTATTTTTTCCACTTTGTGTCAGGTTTGTTTGTATTTTATTTCGGGTTTGTATGTATGGGAGCGGTGGGTGAGAGCATTATGCAATTTGTTTAACTTTTTAGTCCCAGTTTTATTCATGACGGTTGTTTTTAAGGCAAAAGAGACCAATCATCTTTGTTTTTGTTTTTTTTTTTTACTCTCCACACACAGTATATTTGTAATGTTGCCTATCCATGTAAAATTATGATGTACCATTCATACCTGCCTTGGCTCTGAGAAGTTGCTTTTTTCAGTAAAGTATGTAACTGGTAATACTGTTGTTTTTATAAATAAAGATCTTTTCTTAGACCAGATTTGGTGTGATTGATGTGGCTGTGTGTAGAGGTGAGGAAGGACTGCTATATCACGTAGATAAACATGTCTAATTACAGAGACGCAGTCTGTCCAGCTCGGTAACTTGACACTATGTCAGATATTCCATTTCTAACATCATTGGATGTTAAAGGGGGGACTCCGTTTTGGATGCTCTCATTATCAAGGCTTGTTATCTGTGAAGGCATTTGTGTCACCAGACCTTTCTTTTTAAACTCCGTACAAACACATCCATCTCCCAACTTAAGACTCCAAGCTGTGGTCGGGATTCATGTCTGCGTAAAGCCGATTGACTTTCAAACACGCGCACCTAAAGATATTTAAGTGTTGACGTTCTCAGCTTTGCCATCGTCTCTGCTTACACATGCTGACAGGGAATAGCTGCTGTGTATGCGTGTGTGTGTTTGTGTGTGTTTTTCAGGCTGCAGACATGTCGAAGGAACACACGAGGGTTGTACGAGGACGTGAAAGTGTCTCGGCGTTTCCGGTATGCAACACATCTGAAATTCATCCCACACAGATTGAGAAGCAGCTGCTGGATCACGAGGGACTTTAAGTGCATGTCAGAGTGTGAAAGTTTGATATTAGTCAGGTTCGCGGTGTGTATGTGACTCATACAAAGTCACACAATTTCACACAGTGTCTTTTAAATGTTAAAGTGTAAATGTTGATGAAGAACAATACGATTTCACACCCCCACAACTACTTAAATGAGTGTGTAAAATGCAGGGCCGTATAGCTAATAATCTGGAACGTGAGGGTCATGGACTGACTATGACTTTTCACATGGAGGCTTGTCTTTTCAGCACAAAAGTTCATGGGACCCGATCACTTACATCTGAATCATGTCCGGAAGGAATACTTCACATCTAGTATGGAGAGGAAGAGCAATAACGGCGACAAATACCTCCTGAAATGTACATGTGGACGTGTGAGTATTGGTTTAAGACAAAAACATGTAATTTAAAGGTATGGCGTGTAGGATTCGGCGGCATCTAGTGGACTGAGTACCCCTCCGTTCACTCCTCCCTTCCCAAGATTGCACTAACGTGAGCCGCCGAGTGCACCGTTTGCCTTGCTCAGAGGACATCCTTACCATAATAGAGTGATGCAGGAATGAGTCTTAAAACCCAGAAATTATTTAGCATTTTAGCACTTCCGGTTCCCTCGTCTCGTAGTCAATGGGTTTTTTTAACAGGTTTTTAGTTAGATGTCTGAATTAAGTTCTGTGGTTAACGCAAGCTGAAGAGATTTTAATGTTTTGTACTACGATATAAAATACGTCAGTAACTATCCCACTAGTGCATTTTTTAGTGCACTTTTGTGTGTCTTAAAAAGGGGGGTTGCTAAACAAGACTACTGAACGTCATCCCGCCAACTCGTCCGCCTTTACAGCCTCATTGTGTGTAGTTTGTTTATAGCTTAACGTCAACTTTTTCTTTCTCGCGATTGCATTCACACTTCAAAAATCATAAAAGTGGTGTTCATTTGTGAAGATTATCTTACTGAACAAAACGTGTAAGTATCCTAAACGTGTGTTTGCCACAGATCTTATTTTCTGCAATAATCCAGAATCCAATGGAAAAATCCCATTGGCTTTTTGTAGAGGGAACCCAGGGCGATGCTAACTTCCTGGTTGGCCTAAAAAAAGACGTCATCCCTGGAGCGCTCTTTAACACTACTTTAGGAGCAACGGTAATCAGACGGCGCACTCTGCACTCTGCAACTCACATTACCGCAGTTTCACAAGCGTGTAACATGGCGGAGCAACATGGCGGACTCTGAAGAGGACCCGCTCCCAATGTAGATATGAAGGGCTCATTATAAGCTAACGAAAACACAACAATTACTTTCAGGGGACTATACACTAATGAAAACATAGTTATGAATACTATATTCCATTTCTGCTAATAGATCCCCTACAATGCCACACACTGTTCCTTAAAGGTTTGATAGTCAACCCTATGAATGATAAAGTTTCTCCTTGTTATTTCTTGCAGTGTGGAGACTATAGTTTGAATCAGCATTTAGACCTTCATGTTGGGAAATGGGAGAGGTGGGGGTACATTGGGGGCACTTTGACTCATGACCTCAGTATATCAAAGCCTTGGCTACAGCCCTGATCAGATGAGAGGTGTAAAATGTATGTAGGTTAATAAAAACCCTATAGCTGCACCTGCCACGGTGTCGTATTATTAGAGCTGTAATAAACTTCAGAGAAGCACAAATGGTTTTGTCCTCTAGCTGCTACAACCATATATCTGAGTGACAAGTGTGTGCGTATGTCTGTGTTAGTCACTGAATGTGTGTAATGTCTGTAACACACACACACACCCTTCCTTAAATTTGAGACTACCAAACGCAGCAGATTCTCCCGCCCTCCCTGCGTCCCGTCATTAGGTGTCATATCTATTTAGAGCTCCCCCGCTGTTCTTCATTTTCCTCTCGATTTCTCTCTCAAGCTCAAATAGAAGCAGCAACGTTTAACTTAAGCACTGGCGATCTGGGGGTAAAATTGCCGGGAGCATAAGACCAAAGGAATATAACACATGTTCAGAGAGGAATTTGGCACCGGATTCATCACAGCGAGCCGGAGTTTGAGCACACTTTCAGGACGGCACCGGGTCTGGGGAAACCACACCGCTGGGAGATTATGTGAGGCCTAATGCTCATGATCCCTGGAGCTAATTTGTGGAGGAAAGTGAGTTCAAGCAGATCAGTTTAAGAGCTAAGGAACCGCTCGGTCCTCATGGGTTCCCAAGATGTCCCTAGTCCGTCCTCTTCAAACTCAGATGACGAGTTCCCCGATTGCACTCCGGTCCCAGATTCCTCCCGCCACACCTCCCACACCGGGAAGCAGAGCGGGCTCGGCAGCTTGGGCTACGGGGTCTTTGTGGCCTGGCACCACCTCAGGCCCTTCATCCCCTTCGTCCTCATCAGCATCATGGTCGTGGCACTCATCTACCTCATGCAGACCATCATCTTCGGGGGGCCCTTCAAGGACCCGCACTTCTTTGTCAAGTTCAACGAGCGCTGGCCCCGGCCCGCTCCAAAGCAACAGGACTCTCCAACACCCACCGAGTTTTTCACTCCGGTCCCCTCCTCGTCTTTCGAGCAACTCCTCTTTGAACTGCACGGAGACAACGAGACAATGTGATCTGTTTGATTACAAAGACTGGAGGAAATGTTTCTTTTCTCTGTGGATATGAGCAACAAGGACTCACCAGGGATTACACCGTCTCAGTAGCACACAGACTTTATTTCTATAAGTAATTTATTATTGGTTGTATGTGGGTTGTTGTCAATCTATCTGTTGTTTTTACCCCAGGAGTAGTTGTATTACAGGTTGTAAAATAACATGAAAAAATCCTCCAGCAATGTGTAGCAGGTGCTTTTCAAATCAAGAGCAAACTTCAATCAGTCAGCGTGCTCCAGTCGTTTTCTCCTTGTGAAACATACAAGACTGGGCCATGATAATATAACAGACTTTTCAATTCGACAGTGCTGCAAATTATTAATGTAGTTTGTCTCTGTAGTAAGTTATTGAATAATGTTTTAAAGAGAACCTACTATGCTTATTTCATGCTTGTATTTTGGGTTTCTACTGGAATGTTTGCATACTTTAATGTTAAAAAAAAAAAACACTTTGATTGGTCAACCAAACCAAACTCTCCGGACTCCGCTCTAGCTCCACTCTGGCTTTGTTTGAGGGCCTGCCAAACTAGCCGCTAGGCAAAATGTGTTACTTGGTGACATCACCATGTTACGGAAGAAAAGGCGGGACTTCAATCAAGGCGTTTCGGGCCAGTAAGGAGCAGTGTTTCTGTGGGAGAGAATAACTCCCTTTGGCCTGGACTTTAGATTTTGTAACTTTGCAGACCTTTTACATTCACAAAAAACTATATAGCACACTAAAGGAAAGGGAAAAGGCACAAAATAGGTCCCCTTTAATTAGAAAATGTGGCTGCCTGATATGTACTTTAAAGCATGTATATGTATGTCTGTAACAGTGGATGTTAACGCTTGAGCAAACACTATTTTTCTGAAGCTAATAGGTTTAACAGTCTGAGGTGGATAAATGAAGTGGGAATCTTCCAAAGTTACAGTCATTTAAGTCCAAAATGTATCGCTCCACCAAGGCTCAGCAAGAAAACTGAGGGAAATTTGTACTATAAAGACATTAACTTTGGAAGATACCAACTTGATCTGACTAACTCAGACTGCTGAAACCTCATATTAGCTTTAACTGACACAGGTCAAGGACTGTGGATTTTGTCCCCTATATAAACTACTCTAAGCTGCTATAAAGACAGACTTCTTTTGATGTACTATACTGTAGAAACCATTTGTCACCTCTCACAAGTAGACCAGCACATATAGCATATTGAAAACTCATTAAGATGCCTGTAACACTGTATTATCATATATGTTTACACGAATGCTCAAACATGGAGACAGGGGTTGACAGGCAGACTGGTAGCTGAGTACAAGACAACATACATTGGATAAAAATAACACCTTGTTAATTTGTTTATTCATATCACACAGGGGCAGGATATCCAAGGTCGGCTATTAAAATAGTTTACCCTAAATAAGAGCGTAACCAGACTGTAGCAGAATAAACACGGGATAATGTTTTATTGTTTCTCAGTATCTCAGTATGGAGGGTCTTCAGCCACAGTAATGTGCCATTTATAGGATTTCACCATACTCCACCATAGAAACTAAAGAAGTCCTTACTGATTTCCCCCTGCTACTGTGGCCACAGGTGACATTGTGGGTTAATTGTTAATATTAAAATGTAGTGTAGCACAAAAAAAGTCACCAAACCACCTAAGTAGTCCCACAGCAATATATACCAAGACTTTGCTTACATTAACCACCATAGCCAGCAAGTATACCGAGCTAAGCAAGGGTGTTTTATTGCCTTTATACTTCTCATTTTTAAAAAGAATAATGTTATTTATTCCCTCGAATTTAATGTTTCATTTTAAGTCCACCCAGCTAGACTACAATGTATCTTACAAATAATGTAAATATGCATGAAGTAAGCACAACTACAAGCCAAGTATACCTTTCTGAAGCCTACAAGGGCAAGAATGCTTAATTATACTTTTCTTAAGAATATCTCAATCAAAAGATTAAGTAGGCCTAAACGATACCATACGAAAATACTTTATTGTCAGACAGGTCTGAAATTTGTTTTGCATCACAGCAGCTCCATTTTCAACATCACAAAAAGGACAAAGACAAGAAAAAAGGATACGTACATTTAAACATTACAATCACAGAAGACGATATTCAGGGCCCTTCAACGTACATTTGATCTGGTCTGGGATTAGGCTCCATATTTAGTTTTAGGATTGACTGGTGCACAAAAGAGTGTTTCTTCAGTCTAACCTTATTAAATCGTGGAACCCTGTATCTTCGATTTGATGGTAACAATTCATATTCACTATTCAAAAACATGATTGGGGTCAGAGACGATGGTGTTGGCCAGCCTTAATATGTTATTATGATAGGCTGATTCATAGAATTTCTCTAAGGGGTTGACCTACAATCTTTGAGCAGATTTTCATTTGGTGGAGCAGTTTTGACTTTAAAGTAGTGGACAAACTCTTGTACCATGTAGTATAACAATACTGTAGAACACTCATAATAACAGAAGTAAAAAAAACAAAAGAAGAATTTGTTTACTCGCCCCAAAAGACCTATAAGCCAAGTATATATTGGTACTGGTATTGGTTCATACTGTATGAATAGTAATTTACTCAAATTCGAAATTAAATATTCTAATATTTTGAAATACCTTTTTATTTCTTTTTAGAGCTGTAGGCTGTAATTATTGAAATTAAAATGAAAAAAATGCTTGAAATGTTTTAGTTTACGTGTAATGAGTCTATAATATATTAAATTTTCACTTTCTTAAATAACTGATGGAGAATATTGAACTTTTTCAAGATATTCTAATTTTTTGAGCTGCACCTGTAGTATACAGATGGACTGATATTAGTTTGAAGTCGAGCCTGTTTCTCACACATGGGTATCAGTATATATTAGTGTATGAAGTCTTATTAAATCACACATTTAAGCCCTTGGTTTGTTCTAGTGTAGACTTTAGTACTACTAATACTTTAGTAATAGTACAAGTACCTCGAAATTGTAAGTACAATACTTGAATAAATATACTTAGTTACTTTCCACCACTGAATATAGTCTCTGACCACCAAAATGGGACCTCTAGCATGGATGTGTCTAGACGGCCAATCATTTAAGGCGAAAAGGGAAGTAGCTGAAGTGAACTATCTCGTTGTGTCTGTACTCTTTGACTGTCCGTTGCTGTGGTGACCTGGAGATTACTCTCCCGCCGCCTGGTGGCGGAGCGACACACGACAGTTTCTGTCTGATGATGACCATGCTGACCCGTGGATGACCTCCCAAAACGGATAGAAGAAAAAAAACCGATTATTCCGTCTGTTAATATCGCTTTTAAACAAACTAATGTAATTTCTGTGACGTGGGAGCGGATTTAAAGGGAGCATTGAGACGGTGAGTCAAAGAAGGTGTATATATACTCTTTGGCTGAGTGCAGCAGGTTACCTGATTACCTGTTAACATCGTTAAAGTAGCTCAAACAGCTCAGCTTGGACTCAGAAGTTTAGTAAAAGTCAATGATGTAATGTTCCTGACATGTTAACTATCTGGCAGTCTGCTATCACTAGTTTACATCTCCTTACTACGGGTTATGTTGTGCACGGCTAGCTGGCTGCTGCAGGGATGCTAACCTGCTGCAGGTGTGCAGATCAGCATCTAATGCAACACTTAATTACATTACTTAATTACATTATTTATTTATTTATTTTTGCTCAAAGTCTTTTTATTGGTATTCTGTACAAAATACAATAAATCACAGAAATAATTGTATAAACAAATTATATCCCCCCCACCCCTATAACAATATCACTGCACCATTACATAAGCAGATAATTTCATAAACAATTACATTTATACATATAAATGAATTAAATCCGATGCAACATAAATGAAACACATACAAAACAAACAAAAGAAAAAGGAAAGGACCAAAAAAACTAAAAGATAAGTAAATTAAAAATAATAATAAATAATAATAATAAAAACTGTAACGTTATAGTGAGCTATAAATCTGCTGTCATGGAAGAGAGAAAGTTTTAATATAATTTAGAGGCTTTTTTAACAATGGGGTTAAGAAATTAATTGACATTTTAATAAGTACACAATGTTGGATTAAATATGCGAAATCTAATTCTATCAATTACATGGTACTCTTTCAAAATAAGAGCTCAAGCCATGAACCAATCAAAATATAGCTACAACAATAACTCAAGTAATCTTATTAATAGCATATATAAATACAAATGATATACTCTCTTCAAAGCCACCAGACTCCGTTGGAAAAAAAAAAAAAGTTTTACCCCGCAGAACATGGGAGTTGCTGGTCTACCACTGCCTCGATCAGTTCGTTTGTGTTATTGTGTGACTTTGGTGGATCTGAACTAACCAAAGTCCCTCTCTACTCCTCTACAGTGGATGGAGAGATGTGGTGCTACCAAAAACCGGGGTTTGAAGCCCTCGTCCTCGCTGAGCTGCAGAGACAGCAACAGTGCGGCCAGTTCTGTGATACTCTGCTCAAGACAGAAGGTATAAACACACTCACAAAAACAGCTACCTTACACACACATCACACCTGTACAGTGTCTTCTTTTGCTGTTTTTGTTCTTTTATCATTCTTTGCCATTATCATTATTACTGACATCTTTCCTCTCCTCCAGGTGTGTCAGTGCCAGCACACAGTTGTATTCTCTCCGCCATCAGCCCCCACATCTCCTCCGCTCTGTCCACCACGCCGCCGCCCCCTGCAGGTCAGACCCATCTCTTGGAGTTTCGGGCTCTTGGCGCCTGCACCCTGCTCCACATGGTCAGACTGCTGTACTGTGGGGAGATGGCAGGGCAGGGGGAGAAGGAGAAGCAAGAGGCTATTTCTGCTGCAGCCAAGCTGGGCATCCACGGGCTGGTGGAGGTCACAAGAAGAGATCGTAAGAGCAGAAATGAGGAAGGAGAAGACTGGCATACGGAGGTAGGAGTGCAGACGGAGCCACTGATGCCTGAGGAGAATGGAGGGAGGCCGGGCAGGTGGAGGAGAGAAGTGACGGATGGAAGCACCTTTCTGTGGAAAGAGACACTGTCAGATGGTAAAAAAGACACATGGACTCAGACAGAGGAGCAGAAAGCACAAACGGGTCCCCCTTCTCACTCAGCAGCCTCCTTTGAGACCATTGATATGGGCGCTCTCCAGAGTTTAGGACAGACCCATCTTGTTCCCCCAGGAATTCCCTACATCCCCATATCCCTCGTCTACCCACCAGATGAAAACCAAACACACCAACCTTCATCTGCTCTCGTGGATTCCATGCAGGAATCCACAGCAGCTGGACACACATCTGTTGTGGCTCCGCCGTACACCTTCGCCCCACCACCCCTCCTTCCTTTTTCCAGCCTAGCGACCCCGTGTGCTGCCGACTGGTGGGCCGGCCCCCAAGGAGCACCCAGTGGTGTCGCAGCAGAATGGGAGGACGAGCGCTTAGAGCGGTTTCAAGGCAACATCCCAGGATACATCAGCTACTTCCTGAACCCGGATAAGGAGGAGGGCTCCGGCAGGGGGCGAGCAAGGAGGCGGCGGGGAGCAGGAGTGGGAGGTGCCAGGAGAGCTGGGACGGGTGAGAGAAGAGCCAGGAGGCCACGAGCAAGAGCAGGAGGCAGGGGGAGAGGAGGGTTAACGCAGACGGTGGATGTGCAGGACGTGGGGGTGAGCAGGCTGCAGAAGTTGTTCCTGCAGAGGTGGGGGTCGTCCAGGACGGGTCAGGGCGGAGGAGCTGTAGGCAGGAAGTTGTACCTAAACACCAGAGAGCTTCTGAAGAGCTGTCAGAGGAGGAAAGGGCGCGGCAAAGCGTGGGAGCTCAGCCAGAGAGGAGACGCGCCGCCGTACAGTGAGGGAGGAGGAGGTAGCAAGCAGCGTGGAAGGAAGAGTACAGTGCAGCAGTGTAACCAGGTGAGAGTGGTGACATGCCGCTGTCCTATTTTTAACATAATCAAAACATGACCTTAAAGGAGCAGTGTGTAGCATTTCAGGGGATCTATTGCAGATATTGAATATTATATTCATAACTATGTTTTCATTAGTGTATAATCACCTGAATCGTTGTGTTTTCGTTAGCTTAGAATGAACCCTTCATATCTACATAGGGAGTGGGTCCTCTGACGGAATCCGCCATGTTGCTCCGTCATGTTTCTACAGTAGCCCAGAGCGGACAAACCAAACACTGACTCTAGAGAGAGACTTTTTAGGTTACCTGAAGGCCACCGTAGTTCTCCGACACGCTTGTGAAACAGCGGTAACGTGAGCTACAGAGTGCAAAACCGTGGTACCGCTAGCCACCGTCTCACTTCCGTTGTTCCTAAAGTAGTGTTATTATGTTAAGAATGGCCTGTAATAGTTGTGTATTTGTGATGTTTATCTCGTCGTAATATAACAGTCTGATCTATTAAGTGTTCACTTTGAGAAGTTGGTGCCTCTGAAACAGGTCAAATAACAACTCTGCTCAGTGATTTGTGAATGGACTCAGACTCTAAACTTGGTGTATACTCACTGTAGAAAACTAAGAGCGCACTGTTACACATGTGTTATTCTTTATACATCTGCATTTTGTATTGTATTGTAATTAAGACACTTTTCTCTGCGGTTATAGGATGGTCTTCCTGTTGGCAGGGCTCCGAGGGCGAGGGCCAAACCAACAACATCAGTTTCCTTTCCTTCCTCTCACATGCCATTCTACAACGTTCCGTCACCCGGCCTGCTGTCACCTGCAGCCTCCTACGTGCCTCCAGCATCGTCCCTCCTCCACAGCACCTCCCTCCCTCCTCCGGCTCGTCCACCTCACGAGGAACAGCCCGAACACATTGATCGTCTACTAGAGGCAGTGATGATGGGCCTCGACATTTTACCGAACAACGCTGCTCCACATTCTCAGCCTCCTCTTCCAACCAGTAGCAGCAGTTGTGCCTACGCCTCCTCTGTCAATACATTGGCTCAAAACAAACAACAAGGCCGTACCACTGGCCTCCTGGAAGCAAGTCCAGGTTTTCACGGGGCCGCACATGTTGTTGCTGTAGCAAGAGGAGCTGCTGGCTCCAGCAGTGAGATGCCTGTTCTGCAGCAGCAGGGAGAGGGAGAGCTGACTGAGATGTTGGACCACTTCCTCCAGTCCTTTGAGCAGCATGTTGACTGCTGTACTGCCAGGGAAGAGGTGGAGACGGGTGGCCAAAGCTGCGCTGAGGCTGCACAGAGCAAATACAGAAACCCCCCCCATCTACAGAACATACACACACCGCGTCCAGCCAGACGCTCTCAAGTAACTGAACTGCAACAGAGAGATGAAGGTGAAACACAGCCGAGACGTTCACAGCCTCACACGGCTTCTGCTTGCAGCGCCGCTCCCCCCAAACATACCGAGGGATCACCGGAGAAAGTCAGACCGCCAGCCAAACGAAAGAAGAGAAGAAAAAATGAGTATCTGTTCTCATTGGAGAGAAAAAGGGTGAGAGTGAGGAAGCCGGTGTTATCACGTGACGAAAAGGCCAAAATCGTTCGCGACCGAAGAGACGAGCAGCTGCAGCAGATGCCTGTGGTGAAACTGAGGAGGAGTGGCCCGCTGCCAGACAGAGTTACACTGCAGGAACCCAGCTGTCGAGAAGTCAAGGTGACAAACCTTTCTAACTACTCTCCACTAATGCTTCTGATGATGTCTGCTGTCACCGTCAGTCCAGCAAAGGCTGACTGATGCTATAATGAGGGGGAAATTGGATGTGAAAGAAAATGTCTAAAATGGTTTGTCTGTGCGAATATATTTTTCAGAGTACTGCAAAAACAAAGACCAGTTCATCATCAGTGAAATGCCCTCGTGACTCATGGAGCACAAAGACGTACCCGATCAGGAGTAGGTTTAGAGACGCACTTATCATGGTGAGCATTGACCGTTTTTACAAGATCCAAGACCTTATGTTGGCGAAGGTGTCTTCTAAACGTCAATACTTTAAAGAAAGAGGCTTCATGTTTGGTAATGAGTTAGTTCGGTTGATACCTTAAAGAAATCGAGTACCGAAACCCAGCCCTAATAGCTGTAGACTCTTGTTTTTGTATTTGTCTGTATAATTTGATAAGGTTAATTTGTTTTACAGGACAGTGTGCCCTTTCTTGAGGAGCCTCTTCAAATAAAACGACCAACCTCCGCAAGCCGATCATGTCGCAGCCGAGGCAGACCCAATAAAAATGGACAACTCCTCACTTTATCTAACGGTGAGAGTTCAACACCACCGATTCAGCCGCAGGCCGTGGAGCCCCGTGGCACGGATGAACCACTGGAGAAAAATCAAGAGACACGTGGAGAAGAATCGACTGTCCATCCACAGGAGGAAGCAGAGGGAGCTACGAGGAGGGGAGAGAAGAGGGCAGCAGAGTCAGAGGAGGCGACAAGTGTTGAATCCACTGTGGCCAAGAGGGTTTGCTTTGAGCCGACCTCTGAAACAGGCTTCGCGAGCGCTCAACCTGCAGAACCAGCAACCAGAGAGATGAAGGACGTTTCGCTGACCAGTGTAAGCGAGTGTGTTCAAAGAGAAGACGGAGAAGTTAAAACAACGCAGAGTGAAATCAAACTCAAAGAAACAGAGGGAAGTTTGATGGATGAAGAGATGGAGAGCAGCGGTGATGAGATAATCGATGTGGACGGAGACTCTGAAGACGACCGCTGCCAGAGCAGAGCGACACAGACTCTCTCACATGTTTTCAAAGTGACGCCTTCTGGGTCCCCTTCTTCACATTCAGCTAAGGAGGTCAGTCTGTGGTCAACAGGAAGCTGGGAAGAGACTGACGATGAGGACATTGATGTGATTGGCTGTTCCAGTCCCGCCCCTGATCCGGTGATCATGAGCTGGACAGAGTCTTCAGAAGGTGAGGAAGAGGATGGAGTCGAGGACACTGACGTTGTTGTTGGAGAAAAGACAGACTACGGTTCATCGGCGGTCTTCGCTACTGTGAGTACAGGTGAGCTTAACAGAAAATATCAGACTGATGTGCTCTTATATTAGCAAGAGCATTTTCTTTTCTCCTCGTCTTCTACAGTTTATGTTATTTCCTACATTTCCCAGAAAACGTTTGTTTAATTTAGCAGCGAGTTAAAGGGCAGGTAGAGAGACAGAGATCAAGACAAATGTCTTCTGTTTTTATTGTGTTCACCTCCATGTGCAAACACTGACAATCACGTGAGGGATTTTTGTTTTCCTATTCCACCAACGTTTAGGAAAAGAAGAGTTGTGAGCAACATGTTAACTATTTGTTTGGATTGATAAAGAAAAGACGTGCATCGTAATGCATAAAGACATTTTAATCAGCAACAGAAACTACAGGTGTGTAGTTTACATGCAGCTGTTGAGGTTCAGCTCTTGAGTTGAGTATACAGACAACCATTGTCAAACTGTCAAAGGTGACAGGGATCGTTACTTTTTTTGTATTTTGAAGATATTTAGCCGCTGATTTTATGTAAAGACTTAAAAAGTTGTTACTGCTAAGTCCAGTAGTTTGTGATTGTTAAGCAGATATGTTCAGCAAAGTTTGTTTTAACTGTCAAAATCAGGTTTACATACCGTCAAAGGAATGAAGGGTGTTTTAGTAGTCTGAACTATGACTATGACTGTTTTAGTTGTAAATATGATTAATAATGTCAGCTTCTGTTCTGTTCGGCCACAGTTTGTAAATGTTCCAGGAAAACTTGCGTCTTCCTCGTTTTACTGTCAGGTTATGTTTGATACTGTTCCTCGTGGCACTTTTGAGTCTAGGACTCTGATTTCTACAATAAAAAATCCTTTCTATTTCCCGCGGCAGCTTTATTCTGTGACTCCACATGTACGTCACTGAAAATGAGGCTCATCTTCAGGGTGTAGATTTCATCTTAAAGGACCAGTTTGTAACATTTAGGGGAATCTACTGGAAGAACAGGAATATAATATTAATAAGTATGTATTCTTTTTTTCTTCTTTAGTTAGTATGTAGTGCTTTAGTCATGTTACCAACGTAACATATAAATATGTATATGTATCGATTTTAATTAATAGTTTACTTGTGAAGATTCATGGCAGACAGTGGCTCATTTTGTGTTGTGTTTAAACCCCGGCTGCTAGATGGCAGTGCTGTAATCTATATTCAGCCATTTGACTCTTCCATTCCAATGTAACAACGTAAACTGGGACAGGAAGTTGCGTGATGTTTTTTTTAGTCTGATGTTATGCATATTCTTTATACTATGACAGTTTTCCTAAAATTTGATCGGAATCTGTTGAGGAAATACCAAGCACCGCCCACCAGCCGGAGCACAGCCAATAGGAACGCTCTCTCTCTGAAATGACCTGTGATTGGCCAAAGACTTCCGTCACGTGCTAGATTTTTTAAAGCCTGAATACAGAGCCAAGAGGAGGTGCACTTGAACACTTAAATTACAATACGCTGATGATTTTTTTCCCAATGATGCCAAAAAATTGTTGCCTACTGAAGCTTTAAATACAGATAATTATGTGATAATCATCATTTTCAGGCTTGAGCACACGTGGTTATTATAAGTATCATTTAACCCCTGAGTGTACAAAGTATCAAAACATCAAGAGAAACTTATCAAACTACACCTGCAGCATACTTTAAGTTTGATAAGTTTCTTTAGACAATTTAGATTTTCTCATTGTGAAAAATTTCACAATTAAAACCCAATGCAGGTATAACCGCTGTTCTCTGTGAAGAGACAGGCACCTTTCGAGCCTACAGGACAGGTGGCGTGTTTCATGCTGCAAAGAGAGGGGGAGCCCACTTTATTCATCACATACACACTTTATATAATAAACAAGAATACATGAGGTGAAAATGAGTTTATTAGTTATCAACCTGTGGCTCAACCTCCTGCACACAACAACAAAACACATCTGAGCTGCACCGCAGCGCGGTCGGCTGCACTAAGGAGACATGGGGAGGTTTTTCCCGGTCGCCGCGCCAAGTTGGAGCTTCATCTCCCCTCGGTTTGGTTCCAGCTCCCTGAGGAATCGCTCTACTCATCAACCCAACTCAGGTGGAGTACAGCGCAGGTGTGTGTTTGTGTGTGAGTGTGTAGGGACCTCTAAACCAAATAAAAAGACACTGTGTGTGTCAGTTATGTCAGCATGTGTGTGTGTGGAGCGTGTGTTTCCCTGTGCTTTAACAGTGCGATATTGTCTCTTATCACACTCTGGCAGCGGCTGTAAATCAGTAGTGGTGTTGGGGCGGCTGTTGCGGCTCAAGTCGAGAGGAAGGAAAGGATTGAAGAGAGAAGGAAAGAAAGAGGAAGGGTGAAGGGGGGAGCTGCTGGCTCAGTCTCAGCCTGTCTTCCTCTTAGTGCTGGATGCGCCTGATGGACTGGATCTGGGGGGTCTGACAGTGGGAGCCCCAGTTCCTCCAGTGCTGGTAGTCTCCGCTGTGTCTCTCACACTCCATGATGTACTGCTGGCCCCTGTAGCCAGGGTGCTGGTAGCACACGAAGCTGCAGGAGAAGGAAACAAGGGTGAGTGGGACTATTTCCTGGGTCTATTACATATAATACATGCTAACGAGGGACTGTAGTGAGAAAAAAAAGTGTACAGACTTTGAGATATTTTTACATAAAACAGACACTAAGCCAGATTTGAAATAGTTATTCAAGTGTAAATCACCTGGAAAGTGGAGGAGCATTTGTAGAAATGTGTCCTGATAAAATGCATCCTATTACACAATCAGATTTGGAACAACTTACGCGCCGCACTGCACGTGCATGGAGCCAACCTCAGGCATCATCCAGCCCATGGCCTGCAGAGAGGGGTAGTCATCACAGATCTCCACGCTGCGGCCCATGAAGTTCTCCTTCTCAAAGATGAGCATGCGACTGCTCTGGTGGGACTGCAGGGGAGAAGGAAACAGTTGGATTTTGGACTCCCCGAGGTAAGTGATGATTGTTGACACTAATGAGAGACAGGATGTACTCACGGCGCAGTAGATGGGGCGCAGGGACATGAGACGCTCAACGTGGTAGGAGAGGGAGCCGCTGTAGGCGTCCCAGTGGGGGTACTCTCCTCTCTCCAGGATGAACTGCTGGCCCTGGAAGTCATGGTGCTCAAAACCCACCCAGCTTTTCAGAGAGAGAGAGAGAGAGAGAGAGAGATGTTAACATCACTTTACTGTACGTCCATCTGTAATCTAACAGCGTGGCTCTTTAATATTTTGAAGACAATAAATGGTGAAGTGCAAGAAGTTATTTTGTTTCCAAAATGGGTTTTGAAAAATGATTTTTTTTTACCAGACTGAAGAGCTACAGTTAAAAACCATGCAGCACCATTTGAATACCCCTTACCAAAAAATAAGTTTATTCAAGTGTGCTATTAGTATACTTCTTTTAGACTTAAAATAAGAGAGTATACTTTCAGTTTACCTTTTGTGTACTTATCAGATATACTTAACAAAAAGTATACTTGGCTCATACTGACCAGTAGGCTTATACAGAAAAGTATATTTGCCTTATAGGCCTACTTGTACTTAATATTTTGATCAAGATATACTTAAGAAAAGTATAATTAAGTATGCTTGAGTCTCAGACTCGAGTCCCTATCTCTGCTAAAACGTGGGCTACAAGTATACTTGCAGTATAAAAACTATTAAACTAGTCGTTTAGAGTATACTTTAAAGTGTACTTTCATAAGCTAAAAAGTGGGATACAAGTATAGAACTAATATATTTTTTAGTAGTTATCAGTATACTTATAGTATAATGGCAGTACAAAATAAAACTTAGGTGAAAACTAGTTGTGTCCTCAAAGTTTACTATTCTTACACCTAAGTATACTTAAAAGTATACTTTTATAAACTAAAAAGTGAGCCAATTTAGTCCCAAGAAGCATTTAAGTAGTACACTTACAAGTATACTACTAGTACATTGATATTAGTATACTTACTACATAAAGTATACTTGGGAAATATATAAACTTTACTTAAGTGGATTTCATAAAATAAACTTGAAGTATACTACTTTTTTGTAACAACTCAATTATTTCCGTGCTTAAAGCTTCCCACATCACTCCTCTTTAACTCCTCTTTAACTCCTCTTTAACTCCTCTTTAACTCCTCTTTAACTTCTCTTTGAGGAAACAAAAGGGGATAATAATTTTCCTCGATGTGTTGTACAGTCAGAATAATGAGTCTTCTGTCTTGTTTTGTTTTTTTTACCAGAGGAAAAGTTTGAGACACTTACGCTCCGCTCTCCACCCTGATGGAGCGGATGTTGTCCATTCCGCAATCCTGAATGTTGC
This sequence comes from Sebastes umbrosus, assembly GCF_015220745.1. Lineage (NCBI taxonomy): Eukaryota > Metazoa > Chordata > Actinopteri > Perciformes > Sebastidae > Sebastes > Sebastes umbrosus. Next base: position 16,147,413 of record NC_051277.1, on the reverse strand, counting down.
AGCACTCGTTGGTGAACTCCAGACACTTTCCCTGGAAGTGCTCCTGCTCGAACACAGTCACCTGAGGGAGGAGGAGAGCAGGGGATGGAGAAGAATGAGACGCCACAAAGAACAAGAAAAGGGATTTAGCTGGCAATAATAAGGTAGTTTATAGTTTATCCTCCTTTTTACTTTTAAGTATCAAGCAGAGAATTTGTGTTTTACCTTGAAGAAAGGAGCCATGCCCATTCCTGAGTTGACCAGCGGCTGCATCATGGGGGACCTTGTAGTTCTGTACATCTTTACTCCTGAGGTTCAAATGAGGACAGAGAGAAGTAAAAGGTAAGAAGATATGTGGGGAAACAGTGTGGGAGAAAAACGTCCTTTAGAGACTCATTTAGAGCACATATAATTTGTTTTTCTATATGATGGTGTTAAATTTCCACTTACAGGAACTCCACAAATCCCTGTGAGTCATTTACAGCTAAATCTGTAAAAATCTGAACTAAAACATCTGGAGCAGCTAGAACAGTCTGGTAAGTTAAGAAAATTTTACTTCACTTTACTGTAATGCAGCCTTTAAAACCAGGAAAAGACAACACTTAACGTATTACAATATCCAAAATCTAAGACGATATCTTGTCTTATATTTCACGATATCGATATAATATTTGTACATTGCCCAGCCCTGATCAACAGTAGAATAAAACATAATCAAAGCAGACAAGATGATAGTGTATAAACTAGAGCTGCACAATTAATCAAAATGTTATGGAAATCGCTATATGGGGTTCTGCAATTTTCAAATCGCAGGAGGCTCAATTATTCTTAAAAGGTGAGATGTGAGTGAAAATACTAATTTATATTAAATATTGTTGTGATGCAGATATGTCATGGCCTACACATTATATTCCACAGACTTAGCCTAAGAAAAACTTGTTTGGTAAAAACAGTTTCTCTTTTTAAAGTTTTGTTTTTTTTCTTTTTTTAAATCATTAATATGTGTGTGTTTCAGAAAGTGCTTTTGTTTTTTTAGTGCACACTGTAAAAAAAAAAAGTGTAAAATAACAGAAATGGCTGCAGGGGCGCCAGAAAATGTCTGTTAAAAAACGGAAAAATACTGTCCGTTAATTAACATAAATAAATTGTAAAAAAAAAAAAAATGTAATTATCTTTATATACTTAGCCTTTATTACTGTAATTTACAAGAAATATTTTACTTTTAACATATATTTATTGTTAGAATAGTCATACACCATAAATCTAAGACCATTTACATATAAATCACAAATGAAACATGTAATTTTACGTTGCAAAAGCCCAAACTTACATGAAGCAAAATAAAAATCTGTATTTTTAAAAGAAATAATTTTAGAATTCCATGAAATCCTTTTCTTCTAACATAAATGAATTGTTAAAATAGTCATAAACCTCTAAAAAGCAGAATAATTATCTTTAAAAATGATCAAGAAAAGCTTAAATACAGATAATTACGATTGTGGTTACAAAAAATACTGTAAATCTAAGACCATTTACATATAAATCACAAATGAAACATGTAATTTTTGCACTTTTTTTCTGTAAAAAATTAAAAATTTCTTGAAAAAAACATTGTTTGGTAAAAACAGTTTCTCTTTTTTAAAGTTTTTTTTTTTTAAATCATAAATATGTGTGTGTTTTCAGAAAGTGCTTTTGGTTTTCAGTGCAGCTGTGTGTCTGACCCTGAGCTGTGTGGAGAGCAGAGATGGAGATGCGTCCTTACCTAGATTGGCACTTTATTGGAACAGCTCGAAAATGGTACGCGCCTACGGCCTGCCTCGCGTAGAACTTTGGGAAGACCTGGCGCTTCAGTTTTATACCGGCGGTCCGGGAGCGCGCCTGCCGGTGTGCGCGTCCCCGGCTCCGACTCCCACCGCCCGGTTTGGCACCGCGGCAGCACCGAGCAGCGAGGCGCGCTCCCGCAGCCGGGCTGCTGGATGCTGTTGTCCAGCGGCAGAGAGACCAGCTCAGCACATCTCATAGTGATGCTGCTGCTGGAGCTCCGGAACAAAAGACGCTCCGGTATGTTCGGACTCCGGTCAGCAGTCCGGCGGGGTGGAGAATGTGGAGGATTAACGGCGGAGCAGAGAGGCACCGAGGGGGGACTAACTGGCTGGGTCTGTAATCATGTATAGAGAGAATATACTTTTTTTATATATATTTTTTTATTTGCACATATATTAAACTTCACAAAATCCAGTCAATGAAAACAAAACAAGAAATGTGTCAGGAAATTTCAGGACATTTCCACAATAAAATCCATATTTCATACCTTGTCTTGCATATTTTTTGAGTAAAACTAATTTTATTTAATTTTGTATCTACTTATTTGCACATGTATATATAAAACTGAACAAAGGTCAAGAAGCCACAGGCTCATACAAAGGATCTCCCCCCAACCCCAGGAGAAAAAATAACTATAACAAAAAAGGAAGAAAAATCTTAAGTAATTTTTAAAAATACAACAAACAAGAAGTACACAAAATGTGCAGAAAAACCTAACCAAACAGTGGAAAACAATCCAATAAAAACAATGAAATACACACAAAAAACAGTACAGAAGAAAAGAAAATATATCTAAACATATCAAAAGATAATTAGACATCATGAATTAATTGTGATGATGTTTTCCTTTTAAAATGTTCTAAGGATAACGAGCTCTTGATAACATGTATTTCGGTGTTCCATATTTGTACACCACGATATCTGAGGGAGTACTGGCCATGAAATATACGTTTAATTTTAGTGCTGTTAATTGAAGCTCAATGTCACCAAAACCATCTTGTGACGTGCGCCTTCAAGGGTGCAGGTTGAGGTTTGGATCAATGGTTTCCCAAAGTGGAGACACGTTTGTGCACTGAATGCACCACTGAATGCAACACTGAATGCAACACTTCTGATGAAAGTGAAAACAATCTTTGTATAAGCTGACCCAATTAAGATTCATTTTTGGAGGAAAAAATGCAACTTTTTTTTTTTCTAATTGAACAGTGGAACATTATAATGTCAATGGATACCAAAAACAAAATATCCTCGTGTTGTCAAATAGATTCTCTTTATAAAAAAGAATCAGATTTTTTTGAAATATTTACATTTCTTTCTTCTTGAAAAAAAAAACATTGACAGGACACCTTTTACAGTCCAAATAGAAAAGAAACAGTATTGCATTGCAATGCGAGGACTCATCGTCCAAATGACAAACTGATTACAGAAAATGACAATTTAAAAAAAAGAAAAAATTACACCAAACATACAAAAAAAAATCATCTCACATTATGTTTGGTTGAACAAATCCTACCCTATTTACCCCATCATTTATTATTATTTATAATTAATACTGCATTTATACTATGCATTTCAATGCATATTCTTATTTATACTATATTTTATATTTAATGCCCTTAATAGATCCCACTTCTCAGCATTTTTTTTTATTTACTCATTTACACTGTGGTTATATATTGTATGTGATTGATGCACATATTTGTGCATATTTCTTTTTTTATTATTTGTATTCTCTACATATTGTGTTACAAAATATACTGTAGCATTATGTGCATAATTTACATGTTACATACTCCTTTATTTGTATTTTCTTACATTTCTTTATGCTCATATATAATAGCAACTGTAACGTCCCAAACATACAAAAAAAAAATCATCTCACATTATGTTTGGTTGAACAAATCCTACCCTATCTACCCCATCATTTATTATTATTTATAATTAATACTGCATTTATACTACACATTTCAATAAATATTCTTATTTATACTATACTATATTTTATATTTAACACCCTTAATAGATCCCACTTCTCAGCATTTTTTATTTACTCATTTACACTGTGGTTATATGTTGTATGTGATTGATGGCCATATTTGTACATATTTCTTTTTTTATTATTATTTATATTCTCTACATATTGTGTTACAGTATATACAGTAGCATTATGTGCATAATATACATGTTACATACTTTATTTCTATGTTCTTACATTTCTTTATGCTCATATATAATAGCAACTGTAACATCCCAATATCCCCCCACCCAGGATCAAGTATTTCTGATCAAATGTGGGTTTTATTCTTCCATGTGGGGGACTTCCAAATGGAAAGTTTGGGAACCTCAAACCTTAAGTGAAGAAGCATTTCATTCAGATTTATTTATCCAACATGAATGTTGCTCTCTGACATTATCTGGAAACATTTAGCCTGGAACATTTCTATTAAATTACATTTAACTTCAGCCACCTTATGTGAAAGCCAGAGGTTTGAAAACACAATCAGATAATCCGCGTCACTATGAAATCAAGCCTGTCTAAGTATACAGAGTTCTACTGTGAATAAGTGGATTGATATGTTGACAGGAGAATAATAAAGATTGCTATGAGTTAGAGTAGGGCAGATCTTGAGTACACGATTATTGTGGCCAAAACAATTCACCAACGGTATTATCGCAATAGCTATAGAAAAAATAAATCAGTCAATTTCATCTTTAACTTTGTTTATTATGCGTTTTGTCTCTTTTATTGGCCAATTAATTACACTCAAAATACGAGTAGAGAGAGTCTGTAACCACAACTGCATATATAAAATGATTTAAGAGGCGCTGGATTATTTGCCGTATATTATTAACATGATATCAATATTTCATTTTTAAATATCACTGTGTTCCGGTATACAATGACACTCCTCATTTAGGGTACAGTATTTCCCTCTAAAAGTTGATCAACTTGTATTTCATTAGTTCTGTTAGTGGCTGGTCCTTCAGCTTCTGTCCGTCCTCCTCTTTCTCCGTCCGTCCCCTCCCCTCTGTCCGTCCCTCTCTGATGATGGGGGGTTTCTTTTGTCTCGCGTCTCTGACCTCAGCAGGTTTGTTTCTCTCCCCATAATCCCTCTCCTATGGGCGCCAGCGTATAAAAGGGAGGGGCAGACTCCGAGCCGCACACACTTTGAGTGAGGCTCGTCGTAGGCATCGTACACACAGACAGGTAAGGTACACACACATACAACCTGTACACCTGCAGGTGTGGAGATACAAATCAGATCATCAAGTAATCATAGATTACACCAAAATACACAGATTATTCTGTATACTTTTTTCAGATCTTTGCATTTATAATCTCTCTATCAGTAAAAACAGGATAGATTTGTAACATCAACGTGTGTTTTTTTCCTCTCTTTCCATCCAGCAATCATGTCCACTGGAGATAAGTCCAAGACCTCTTCCCAGACCGATGGGAAGGCTGCTCAGAGCAAGAAGTCTGAGATGGGAATGATGGCCTACAAGGTGGGTGGCTCTCACATTGGAAGATAATTCAGTTTATCATATTATTATCATCACATTACTGTTGTTGTACTGACTCATCTGTGTGTGTATCGGTCCCCTCCAGATGTACGTGTTCGACCAGGAGAACTTCCAGGGTCGCATGATCGAGATCAGCAACGAGTGCATGAATGTGTGTGAGATGGGCATGGACCGCGTGCGCTCTCTGCGCGTTGAGTGCGGACCGTAAGTATAAGAATATACATCTATAGACTGTACATTCAAAACACTGAACTTTGCATGGATACTTCATGATATTGTGTCATCTGCAGCTTCGTGGGCTTCGAGCAGATGAACTTCTGCGGTGAGATGTACATCCTGGAGAAGGGAGAGTATCCTCGCTGGGACTCCTGGAGCAACTGCCAGAAGAACGACTACCTGCTGTCCTTCAGGCCCGTCAGAATGGTAAAAAATAAAAACACGCTTTCATATTCTCAAGTTTCCCTGCTTCCGACTGCCCCCTAAACTAGTGTTTCTCCCTGTTTGTCTCTCCTCCAGGACCCCGAGAAGCACAAGATCTGCCTGTACGAGGTCGGAGAGTTCAAGGGCCGCAAGATGGAGATCATGGATGACGACGTTCCCAGCCTGTTCTCCTACGGCTTCACCGACAGAGTCGGCAGCATCATTGTCAGCTGCGGAACGTGAGTGCACAGCAGAGGTTGACAGACGGGACTCAAATGACGTAAAGATCTACTTAAAGTAAACCCTGTACTGACGTGTTTCCTCCTTCTTTTTCTCCAGCTGGGTGGGATACCAGTTCCCCGGATACCGTGGCAGCCAGTACCTGCTGGAGAAGGGCGACTTCAGGCACTTCAACGAGTACGGTGCCCGTCATCCTCAGTTCCAGTCCGTGAGGCGTATCCGTGACATGCAGTGGCACCAACAGGGCTGCTACACCATGGCCAGCAAGTGAGGCTCAGGGAAGGAGAGAAAGAGAAAGAGCGGAAGTGAGGGAGAGGGGCGGAGGAAGAGGGAAAGGGGGAGAGATGTCTGAGGCCTTACCTCAGTACCTTAAACGGTCTATGATCTGACGCAGTGAGGGGAAGGGTGAGGATCTAGATCAGTCCCTGATCGGAGACAACACCTCAATGGACAGACCAGCTGGACCACCCTCCATTCCTCTCTGTCTCTACTTTTCTCTTTCTCCCCTATGGGCTGAGCTTTCCCCCCTTTTCTCCCTTTTTTTTAGTCCCTCACTTCATTCCTCTCAACAGTCCTCTGGGACACACCAAAGAGGGAACACGGCACCTCTTGCTGTTTTACACACTTGATTCTCGGCTCAGGGTATGATGCACCATGGGAAACAGAGTCCCTAGAGCCCCCCTGACCCCCGTCTTCTTGCCCCTGTGCATTGCACACCCTCTCTGCTGTACAGAATCCTGGCCAAGTTTTCAATAAAAAGGAAAATCTTGATTTCAAAGATGTTGTTGTTGTTACTTATTACTGAAAAAAAGAAATTCCCCTGAATGAAAATGTTAATGAACAAAACATAAATAAAAAGAATTCAAAATGTGAGATGAATCCTTTCTGATTTATCATTAATTAATCAATCGCTGATTTTCTGAAGCTCAAAACACCAAATATCATTTCATGCTTGACCTTTTCAGGAAACATTGTGAATCAATATGTTATTTGTGTTCAGCATTTCTTTTGTGAGATAATATCTTTGTTATTAGTAAAGTGAGTAAACACTATCATGGTCATGCTGAATGGGGGTTTGGAAAGCTTTGCATAGTCAGCTACAACAACAAAAAAACACAAATAAAAAGTCACCCAAGGCTTTGTAAAAAAAAAAAAAAAAAAGTGTATAGATGAAGAGAGAAAGTTCAACAGGGCAGTTTCAGACCTGTGATGCTGATCATGTGACTTAGTGACATAATGGTGTGGAGCCTGCTGGACTGTAAAATAACCAGTGATGTAATGTAACTAAGTACATTTACTCAAGTACTGTATTTAAGTACAATTTTGAGGTTCTTGTACTTTACTTGAGTATTTCTATTTTCTGCTACTTTATACTTCTACTCCACTAAAACTCAGAGGGAAATATTGTACGTTTTACTGCACTACATTTATCTGACAGCTTTAGTTACTTTACAGATTTATATTTTGTATGAATAATCCAAATCAACTAATAAATTATGATATATTATTGTACATTAGGCTGCCTAGCAATTACATGTTTAACATTTTCCACAGCATAACCAGCTACAATATTAATGTGATGTATAGAACAATAGTTATAATAAAATAATATATATTATTCTGACGTGGGCCATTCTGCATAATAAGAAGAACTTTTAATTTTGATACTTTAAGTATATTTAGATTCTAATGCTTTTGTACTTTTACTCAAGTAATATTTTTAATGCAGGACTTTTACTTTTACTGTATCAACTCTATTTTTATTCATTACTACCTGTTAATTTGTGCTGCTTTTTATGTCTTTGTAAAGCACTTTGTAAGTGCTATATAAATAAAGTTATTATTATTATTATAATTTTTTTTTTACTTGAAGTATTTTTACATTGTGGAATTACTACTTTTACTTACTAAAAGTTCTGAGTACTTCATCCACAACTGAAAATAATAACAGGACACACCTACATTTCTGCTGATATTCAACCTCATTTCTATTTTCAATTAAAAATGAGACACTAATGCAAGTGGCATGGTACAGTAAAATAGGGCAATAAATGCAGTACAAAAATGCAATATAATAAATAATTAAGGATAGCATTATTGTACCTTGGCAAGCTCGACTCCACCCCACCAGCAGCTCAGAGACCCAAATCAAACACACCCCATGAGCAGGTGCATGCTGGGTGTAGCTAACAGGCTAAATGCTAAAATGTTGTGAGGTGTGTGTGTGTGTGTGTGAGTTTCTGCTGTTTGTGACTGTTAACCTCTGCAGAGCCTCATCTCATTCATCTTAAAATGTTTAAACTTTGAGGAGGAGGAGCAGTGGGACAAGGGAGGCTGAAAGGACTGGTTATACTGGGGCAGAGAATGACGTCTATACAGGTGAGTACAACAACACACTTATTTATAAGAGGAGGAGGTCAAAGTAGCTTTGTGTGTGAACTACGAGGCTACATGTTCAACAGTTCATCAAGCCCATGGTTCAGTTTTTATTGTGGTTTTTGGGTCACAGTTTTGATTTTGGTTTGGTTTGTTTTGCACCCTAGAGAGAAGAAAACATAACCATTTCTAATGTGTTTGAACTCCAAAATGTATAAATAGATTGATTGATTGTAATGAATGATATTTCTATACTATATGACACCATAATACTGATTTAATACATGAAATAAGGCAGGCTACTTAATGATCAAGTAGGACTATATGTTCAGATAATTGCCTCTTCTATGTTTCTGGCAACTAATCAAATAATAAGCAGCCCTGTATTATATACATATATACACGTATATGTATTGTCAGAATAATTTGCCCATCCATTAAATTGTTGTACATTTCTTTAATTAAAAATACGATTTTTACAGTTTTACAAACAAGATTTTACACTCAAAGCTCAAACATTGATATATAAAAATACATCTAAAAATCACAAAGTCATAAATGTTGTCTATGAAGCAGCTTTGATATGTTTACTGCTATTAAAGTGCTTTATCTTGTGTTGCACCAGGAGGTCAGATGTGAATAGTCATATTAGTTGTAGACTGGTTACTATTGGTCCATTCAATGCATTTTTTTCTTTTTTCCATTATTCAATACAAAAATACAATTTTAGATGTGTGCTCTTACAAGCAGATGAAGGGTGTTCACTACCATGTAGTCTGTTCTCTAATCCAGCAGTTGCATAATGTCTGTCTGTCCATCTGACATGTTGGCAGCTGGGCCGGTCAGCGAGACATCATTCGCACAAACTCTGAAAAGACAAGAGAAAGGAGTGAGAGGAAAGAAATGTAGTTGTCTAAAAGATCCCATAAATGAAAACAGAATTTCTTTTACCCTCAAAGTCCACCAGACCGTCTCCGTTGAGGTCGACGTCTCGGAGGATCTCGCTGATCTCTCTGTTGGTCACCTGTTCTCCCATCAGCTTCTTCATGGCTTCACGGAGCTCGATTAAACTGATCTGACCGTCACCATTAGAGTCAAACTGCACACAGAGAGAGAGATAGATGCTAAGAATCACATCACAATCAAATTCACATAAGTGGTTTATGCAGCAACACCACGGGGGAAACTACAGTACAAACAAAAGATGGAAAGTTAGATTTATTGAAATAACATTATCAAGAACAAAAACGTCATGTTTCTCATCGCTTCTGTTTTCTTCCTTGTCAAACATCTGAACATCTTGTACTTTCCATTTTGTTTTACTCTCTTTGCTAAACTTGAATCTTGATAGATTTGCCGGCATCGGAGAACTCTAGTTTCCTTAAACATGCACACAATGTGTGGGATTCATTGTGTTTTGGTTTAGGAAATGTTTGGAAATTCATATCATCATCATTATCTCCCACCTGTTGTCCCAATATACTAATAACAGCTGGCATTTGGACTTGTCATAGCCGTAATATAATATTTATCAAAACTTCACACGCTTGCTCCTCAATGCACGACGGCCTAAAGTTTGCTCTTTTGCACGTTTGAAGATTTAAACCCTTTTTCTTCATAAGCATCAGCATTTGTTTATGTGCAAGTGTTTGACAAGTTAAAATGTCTGCAGAGAAAAAAGAGCAGCTTTATGTGTACATCCTGACCTCTTTGAATGCATCTCGTAGTTCTTTGACTCCAATCATGTCTGCTGTCTCTGCCAGCATCTTGGGTCCCATCAGCTCCACAAAGTCCTCGAAGTCCACTTTACCTCCACCTATAACACACAAGTCATACAAAGAATACCTGCCTTTATTTTATGGTCACTGTAGAGAAAGACAGGAAATGGAGAGAGAGAGAGAGCGGGTATGATCGTAGATGTATAAAGAGAACTGGATACAGAGTTCGAGGCGGGGCGGGGCCCCATTCATTGCTATGGAAGTTGCTCAGTGGCGCATGAAGCAGCAAGACTCGGTCAAAACCGAGTATATGGCTGCACCGTTGACGGTCAGTCTGTGAATTTGTGGCTAAATTGTTACACAAATCACTGTTTGTAATTCCTGTAATTTAATAAACAGTAAAACGCATCCGGACATTTGGACTTTTTGGAACGAGTTGCACAATAAAGAGCCTTTTTCAGCCTCTTGGCAGCTTTTTAATTGATAGTAGTCGCTACAATATGGAAGTTGTAATTCCACCCGGGTTTTCTTTCTCTTATCTTTTCTGGTTCTTTTCTGGTTCTTGTTCCTTTTCATTTCTATTCTGTTCCTGTTTTAATCTTTTGGGTTCTTGTTCTGTTCTGGTCGTTCCCCCAGATGTTTCTTCAGACTCACAGATCTGCTGGCTCAGTTCGATGAGCTCCATCTCTGTCGGCATGTATCCCATCGTCCTCATACACTCCCCCAGGTCGTTGTGACTGATGTAGCCTTTTTTGTTCCTATCAAACTCCACAAATGCCTCGCGGAGCTCTGATTTAAAAGACAAAATAGAAGACGCGTGTTAATATTTGTCAGTCAGCTGCCACATTAACATGCTGTAGAGCAGAAACACACAGAAATCAGCTCACCATCAAGCTCCTCTGGTCTCAGCTCTCTGTCCTGTTGGAGGAAGAAGAGAAACTCATTACAGCATCTGACTTCATACTTCTCATGCTGAGAATATATAGAGAGCTTGTTGGGCGTAGTAGAGACATAAACCAGAGATACAACCACTGAACAGGGAAGAAATGATACACAAACAAGCGAAAATGATTAATGTAGTTTGGCTTTATGCGGTGAGGATGGTATAAAATATAATAAACTCTCCATTTCTGCTTCAGATCTGAGCCCATCTATGTATTAGAGTCAGGATTTTATACTAAAACATAATTTGCAAATGTATAGAAGTGATTCAGTGTTATGTGCTTTTTTTTTTTTTTGATCAGTAAGCTGCATTAAATAGACAAACCAAGTGCATATCCAAATGAAAGACAGAGACTAATCCTTATATTTAGATTTAAACAATACACTGCATTATAATATACAATTCATGTACCATAAATCACAAAGGGTGACCAAATTATTTGTGGCAGGTTGCCAGGCCACAAACATCTGGAGATTATGTGATTTGGTTTAGTTGGTACCTTGGACACATGTTCACTGTTCAGACACATAAGTACATATATATCATGTATATAGCACTCAAGCTTGCACGCAGTCCCGGACGTACAAAAGCACACACGCTCACACAGTGGAAGTTCGGCTAAGAGCTTTAGAGAGAAAACAATATGGGACAAATCCTCTGGCATCATTTTATTTACTTTGGTTGTCCTCTGCCTCATTTCGTCACACAACAAACTAAATGCACAATGTCAAATTACAATATGAGTAGACATCCTCTAACTTTACAACAAGGGACTTTACCGTGGGTCATACAAGCGTATCAAACAAAATTACCACAGAAGTAACAGAAAAAAATAGTAAAGGTATTCAAACTAGACTGGGACATAAAGGGGACATATCAGTGCTTGTTTACATTTGGGTATCTGGAGTAGGGAAGTCACGATACCAGAAATTTAGTAGTCAATACCAACGGCAGTGAAATTTTGCACGTTTCTCGAAACCAATTCGATGCCACGGTGAAAAACAAAAGTGAAACAATGAATCCCATGTACTTCAACATCCACTTCTTCATTACCGTTTGCATACTGTTTCTGGTTAGGAAATTAAACAGGTCATAATTCCCTCTCTATTATCTATTTTCTATTGCTGTGAAATAGTAAAAACAACCAGATTCATTCAAGTTCCTCACCAAAAACTATATTTTACAAGATTACATTTGAACACATCATTGTGACGTTAGAATTTACCTCATTTTTACTGAATAGGACCTGAACACATCATAGTGTTACACTAGTGAACACTTAGACAGTTAGAGCTAGTTAACTTTAGCTGATAGCAGCCGGTGGGCAGCACGGTTCTGCACGGAGATAACAGCTCACGTTAACTAGCTCTCGTCCTGTCGATTTGAACACAGATTTGTTGATCACAATGTAGCATTATCAGGGAAAAACTAGGATGCGTCCACAGAGAGTTTACTGCATCCCAAAACGAATACCGTCATGTTTTCAGAATTTTGGCATCGACTTGGTACCGAAGTATCGGTTCTCGTGTCCACAAACTGTGAAATAAGACAACCCAGTCGTTTTTTTGTGGGCTGCCTTGATCCGAAAACGGCTTGAGAACTACCTTTGCAAGATGCAGGGGGGGGCTTTAAAGAGCCAGGCACTAAAACGAAGAGTTTCAGAGTGAATACAGGTATATTCAGACAGACGGTATGAGAAAAATCATGTGTTTTTATGCCTCTGCCCCGGTGACAGCTAGAGGCATTAGATTTTCTGGTTGTCCATCCGTATGTCCGTACCATTCTCGTGAACGCGATATCTCAGGAATTCCTTGAGTGAATTTCCTCAAATGTGGCACAAACGTCCACCTGGACTCAAGGATGAACTGATAAGATTTTGATAGTCAAAGCTCACTCTGACCTCACAAAACACATTTTTGGCCATAACTTTGCTAATTATGACAATTTCACACAAATGTCTAAGAGGATGAAATGATGAAGTGATGACAGTTTGGACGGACATGGATGTAAACTGCAACTTAACTGGTTGGCGGAGGCGTACAACCGCAAGGTGGTAATTCAAGTTTTAACATTAAAGCATGTAAATTTGTTCTAGTAGAAACCCAAAATACAAGTATGAACCTGAAAATGAGCGTGATATGTCCCTTAAAGGTCTTCATTATTTCAGTTTAAGTTGTGCTTGCTATTGGTGCATACAGTTTTACTAAATGAATAGTGATTAATCAAATTAGAACAAGCTAAATGCAGTGAACACGGAGCATCCAGGGGGCTTTCCTGTCGCCCACTTTGCTTAGTTGGAAATTCAGCCTTGAGCTCCACATCATCCTGGGCCTCATCGCGTTTTAGAGTAAGCTCCAGTCAATGATTTTCCATGGAACTGAATGATCGACCCCTCTGAGCACGTGCGGCAGCGCTAGCAGATTTGATGGTCTGACCCGGACCGGTGATGGGATGACACAGCACAGCTGGTGTGGTGGAGAGCAGGAGGGTTCAGCCACGATGCGGGGATGAAAATGAATCAGCACGAGTGGAAAAAGTTGCACCGGGGGGTTTGTGTGTGTGAGGACCACATGTGTTACATACGAGCGTCTGTGAAAAGCCCTGTTTAAGGAAGATGCAGGCCGGGCCCACGATGTTGTGCAGCATGTTGCAGTTCTTCATCAGCGTAGAGAAGGGATCGTCATACGGCTTATCCTCCGCGTCGTCCTCATCCTCCTCTCCCTCCTGGCCCACTGCCCTCACCTTACCCCCGAGGGGCCCATCCTTTACCCCGTTAGAGGCAGACCACGATGTTACTCCACCACTCATATACTGTTTTACACTCAAAAATTATAATCATACATTTCAAGGAACAAGGTTAAGACCCACTGCTTTTTTAGTCACGCACTCTGAGCCTTGATTACATAAGCTGCTCATTATTTTAAGGCAATCCACTCACGTTTTGAATAATGTAGTGAGTTTTCTTGTAACTACCATCGAGGGAAACATTTTGTATTCGTCAGTTTGAAACAATCAGTGCTGCGATCCTCCATTTAAAAAATGTTTTACAATTATTTAAACTATTTTCCAGGGATCAAATAATTAATGCATGTTGTGAAAGAAGTTTCAAAGGCTAGGAAGTTGTCTTTTGAACTTATATTATTTTTGTTACATATGCTTTTCCCAAATAACAAGAATAAACTTCTTTGCTCAAAGTTGCTGAGATGTTTTATAACTAGGGCTGTCAAAGTTAACGCCATAATAACGCAAATTCGTTTTAACGCTACTAATTTCTTTAATGCACTAACTCAACTTGTGCTTTTTTAGGTTGTAGCGGGCTCAGTTTTTAGAGAGAGTGAAGATAATGAAACTAAAAACCTAAGAAATCCTTTGGTACCAACCATGTCATACTAGCTTGTTGCAAAGGAGGATAAATAACGCTCCTAACTTACGCTAAATTTTGGTGAGGAAAAACTGGCATGGCCATTTTCCTCTGACCTCAAGATATGTGAATGTAAATGGGTTCTATTGGTACCCACGAGTCTCCCCTTTACAGACATGCCCACTTTATGATAATCACATGCAGTTTGAGGCAAGTCATAGTCAAGTCAGCACACTGACACACTGACAGCTGTTGTTGCCTGATGGGCTGCAGTTTGTGCAGTACCTGTGAGGGTTTCTGGACAATATTTGTCATTGTTTTATGTTTTTAATTGATTTCCAATAATAAATATATACATACATTTGCATAAAGCAAGCATATTTGTCCACTCCCATGTTGATAAGAGTATTAAATACTTGACAAATCTCCTTTTAAAGTACATTTTGAACAGATAAAAAAATGTGCGATTAATCGTGTTAAACTATGGACAATCATGCAATTAATCGCGATTCAATATTTTAATCGATTGCCAGCCCTAGTTTATAATCAATCACAGAACTTATAAATTTAGATGCAAAATAGTAAAAGCATCAGTTAGCAAGTCCAAGAGACAAAGTGCTCTTACCTTCTTCATTTTGTCTTTCGGCTTGGTGCAGTTGCCCATTACCACACCGTCAACAGCTGACCAGAATTTGTATTATTATTATTTGCCTGTTTTAACTCTTCTCTCTCTTTGGACTTCTCAGAGGTCCAACTCCGGCTCAAGCTCTGACTTTGGTGGAAACTTGTGTCCCATACTGGTTATCAGTCTCGTCACATCTGACGCCACAGAGATGAAACTAAATAAAGAGCTCTAATCCATAAATGAGCAATCCTGAATGATTCCACCCATCTCTCTATATGATCCAAAATCAAAACAATGTCACCAAACAAAAACCAAACCAAACTGAGCTCTCTACTCGTGTGTCTCTTTGCAGCAGCAGCATCATAGCATCTCCTTCTCTTCCCACTGATCAACCTTTTATAATCCCCCCCTCTCTTTCTCTCTCTCTCTTTCACTCTCTCTTTCCTCCTTCCTCAGCTGCTCTCTCTCCTCCCTCTCCCTCGCTTCCTAGTTCAAATGTTGCACCAGCATTCAAATGACTTCATCTACAGTACCAGGAGTTTTAGAGGGAGAATTACGAGGAAATAAACGGAGAGAGAGAGATTAATCCATCCCATTTGAGATTAAAGAGGAAGATGGCGTGATGAAACGAAAGAGGAGAAAGGGATACAGTAAAGAGATGGAATAGAAAGAAACAATAAAAAGAGTGTATATTTGGGTCTGAACCAAAACTGAATCTTCTTAATTGATTGAAATAAAGTTATTGCAGCGGCTTTAGCCTTTTAGTGAAAATCAGCATATGGTCAAGGATAGATTTCTAATATTGAATAAAAACTAATATCAAAACCATGATTTCCTCTTTATTTGCTGCAACATAAATGACAATATTTTGCCTTTTCTTTCTTAAACATTAGACACAGTATAAAGGTGTATTTATGTATAGTTAAAAGTACACATATATAAACAAGTAAACTGGTGCATCAATTTTGAACACAAAACAATGGACGCTCAACAAAATCAAACGCTTGGATAAAGCAAAAATTAAAGGTGCTCTATACGATAACCAGAGCATTAATATAGCAGCAAACTATTTGTTATGTAAAGATATAGAGGAGTAATGTCTACCTGCTCCCAATATCGCATTTAGCACCTTTAATTATGAAATGTGCACTAATACAAATCACAAACCCCATAAAAATGGTGGTAGATGCTAAATGACACAAGTTAAAGGTGCTAAATGCAATATTGGGAGCATTTCTATTGCTTCCACACGGCTCTCAACATGACGACGGAGAAACTTAGATGGAGAGGGAAGAGTGACTTCACTCTCTGCTCAGGTAGACATTACCACTCTATATCTTTACATAGGGAACCTTTTAATAACGATTTGTCTGTGCAGCCCACGGTGGAAAAGTAGGAAAAATCAATAATAGATGTATATTATTAAAAACTAGAACAGAGGGGATTGATTTTCTTTGTGAATTATTTTGATCAATCGGGAGCTCACACGCTCTACTGAATGAGAAATGTAACTCTAAAATCAGCGAGTCAAACTGTCGTAGTTTCATAATCCCTGAAAAGTTTTGAGTTCACCTCTGAGCTGTGACTTTCCAGTGTTTTCCATGAAGAATTAGAAAAGCTTCACAGCTCAATTCATGCTACTTTTACAACTTTTAAAATAATGCGCTGTGACACTTCAGCTAATGACGACTCGTGAGACCCCACAGTTATCTCGCTCACTTGGCAGGAAGTAACGGCTCGAGGTCCGTTCTCTAAAACGATGACCGCATTAAAATCACAAGTCGAGGGTTATGAGTGCAATGCTAAGTGGTCAGCTGAGCTCGTACAAAGCATCTGGCAACAAATCTCTCCAAAAGCAGATTTGGCATGCTGCTTACTATAGTGCATCCATATGGAGAGCACAGCTCGTGTGTGTTTCTGCATGTATGTGTGTGTGGCACACGGAGGAGTCAGTTTTACCCATTAGATATCAAATTTTAGCCTCAAATGTTCTTTTCTCCAAAATTCAAACACACTTTTTTATACGAAATAGTAATCTAGTATATACAATAATGCAGTTATTTTTAACCAGTGGACCTCAGAGCGCCATCTATAGTGGGTCGCGGAGGTACTGCTAAATGGTTCGATTAAATTGAAAATAAAAATGTTTGGTAATTTAAAAAGCGAAAAAGTGATGTGGGCGACAAACCTAAAAAAAAAAAAAAAAGCTCCAAAGAGTGTGGTGAGGAAATATTGATTTATTTATTTTGGATTCATAATATATTTTTGTCATCATAGCTGACTAGGGGTGTAAGAAAATATCGATACACATGAGTATCGGGATATTATGTTGTGCAATACTGTATCGATTCTCCAAAACGCTGTATTGATTTTTATTAACCTCTTAAAAATCTGACGGCATCATATGAACCTATAAAACCTAAGGAATCCGTTGGTACAGTGTCATACTAGCTTGTCGAAAAAGAGGTTAAATAACGCTCCAAAGTTACGCTAAATTTTGATGAGGAAAAACTGGCATGGCCATTTTCAAAGGGTTCCCTCGACCTCTGACCTCAAGATATGTGAATGAAAATGGGTTCTATGGGTACCTACGAGTCTCCCCTTTACAGACATGCCCACTTTATGATAATCACATGCAGTTTTGGGCAAAAAAAATGCACAGTTTATTTGCATGCAGTAAAAATTTGTTATTTTAGCCTATACAAAAATGGTTTGTTTCTGGTGTGTTCTTTATACTGTGACAGTTTTCCTAAAATTAAACTTGAAAAATCGCAATATATCGCCTTACTTACGATATTGAATCGTTACCCCTGTATCATGATACATATCGTATTGCCAGATTCTTGCCAATACAACAGCCCTATAGCTGATGGAGACATAACATATTTACAGCCCTGTTTATATTTTCTTTTTCTTTTTTTTTGTCATGTTATGTTTTTATTCTTATGTATTTGGGAAGGTGGTGCTCGGAATTTTTTTTAACAATCACAAGTGGGCCTTAAGTTACAAAAGGTTGATAACCTCTGCTATAATGTACAGAAACAGTGAGAAAATTAAAATGTATATTTGCTGGGTAGCATTATTGTTATTGGTTTAATGTTGTTAGAAAATGACTTCAGTGATCGACAAAATGCTACTTTAGTCTTTATTAAAACGTTCAGAGGAGTCTTATTGTTGGTGAAATAAAAGTGTTTCTATAAAAAATCTATTTAATTATATACCGTTAAGTTTTTGATGACCTTAGCAATTCAGTGTTTTTGTTCACAATTAATCAATTACACAATAAAACACATCTGTTCTTTATAAATGCACAAGGGAAACTATTCTAACCTTCATCAGATGAAACATAAAGGTGACGTCTCTTTCTGTTCTGTTGTAATCACCAGCCGTCGTCACTAGACACCGCTGTAGGACAGTCAGCTCTGATAGCTGAGTTTTATCTGACAGCTGCTGCCATGAAGACTTGAGACAGTAATAATAAAAACAACCTCTATTTTTAGCAGAACCTCCTGGCAGATTGAGCCGTCACCGAGTGATGTGCAGCTTAAGAGTAATGCCCACTGTAAATGAAAACTTTACCAGGAAAAGGTTCTTAAGTAGAAACAGACCGTACAGACATATGAGTATCTGATCCTCATAATAATCTGATCCTCATGTAACAGATCAAAATGACATTTGTATCCCAGACTGCAACAACAATATGTTTTGCTGCTAGTGATGCTGACAAGTCGGTTTTCTGTCAATAAAGCAGATCCACAAACTCTTTTTAGATCTTGATGGACATAGTTTCACATAAGAAGAAGAACAAAAGAAGGAGAAATAAAGTATGCGGACCAATGCAAACAAACCCTGATAACATACTTTAGCATCAATTAAATCATATTGTCCACCTTCAAACTCCTCCAGAAAAAGTCAGATTTTTTAAAACAAAGCAAAAGCTGATTTAAATACATGTGAATATTTTCAATACTAAAGCCACATGAGCATGTGTAATTATTTATCATGTATGAAACAGAAATACTGTCTTATGTAATGGAGCTCCCCACATCTGAATTTCAAATGTGACATCTGAAGTATAAAGTAACACACAAGGTCAGACCAAAAGAAGTAGATATCGCGGTGGGAAAAAGGCTCAAATGCTAACCATCAATTAACTTATTAACTTTTTAATGATTAGGATATACTTCCTGCATCGTCTTACTCACGAGTGCGTATCTCATCACCACATCTTTGACACCTCAACGTGAGGCTTTTGACGTTTATCGTCTTTCAATGGAATCGTATCGCGATGTAATCATATATCAAGACATTGTGATCCACAATTGCGTCATCTAAATTGATAATAATGAGTACATACTAACTCATGAAATCTGATGTCAATATATTTGAGGGAATATCATTTGAAGTTTGCAGTTTTGTTTTTACATCACACTTTATGTCCAAGATGGTGCCGTGCTCGGCGGCAGCCTGTTGCAGCAGCTCCCGGTGTGTGTTTTGATTTTTCGTCTTTTTGTCACTTTATTTTGTTTTTCATGTGTTTCAATAATTTCCCAATTTGGGATCAATCAAGTACATCTATCTATATATCTATCTATCTGTCTATCTGTCTATCTGTCTATCCATCTATCTATATTATCACTCAGTTCAATGTGATTAACAAACGGTTTATATATGGAAATATGTATTTATTTACTCTCTACAATTTTACTTGAAACTGTTAATGTTCATTTTGCACAAAAGTTCTTAATTAACCTTGAAAATAATACACAGTACTTCTCATTTGCCAAGTATTTAAGTCACAAAGGAATTTAAAATATGGCTCTACCAGGTGGTTATGGACTATTTATTTTTGACTTACCAGGAAACATGCTATATCGTGATGTGTATATCGTTATCAAGATATGAAATGACCTGTATCTGGATGGAAGATTTTGGCCATATCACCCAATATTTTAACTTTTAGTTAAAGTTTTAGTCCAACTACAAACTAAAATACTCCATCAATCAATCAATCTGATCATATTATCACAGAATACACCACCTATTAACAGCACAGCATTTCTATTAGTACGAATCCAACTGGTAAACTACAACAATATAACTTCATCAACCTAATTAACTTTGTCTTTCAGTGAGTTCCTTCATGATGTAACAGAACTGACACCAGCGGCTGCATTAATAACCCACGACACAACCAATACCATTAAGCCTGATTAATTACCAGGCTGATTCTCCCTTACTGGTGATGGTTCCAGTTAATCACGCCAATGAGATGATGTTGGTCCGTGTGTGTGTGTGTGTGTGTGTGTGTGTGTGTGTGTTGGCTTATTTATGTTACTGGGTTTCTGTTTTGATTACTTCTGAATTGTCTCCAGGTATCGGCATTGAATGACTAATAAATTAAGTTAATTTTAGCACCACACACTTGTGACACTAACCGTGCATTGTGTGTGTGTGTGTGTGTCGGTGTGTGTCGGTGTGTGTCGGTGTGTGTGTGTGTGTGTGATGGGCAGTACTCGTGTAATGTGACTCTGTCCTTTCTTTTGGACTCAGCTCTCCTGTCTCTGTCACGAATGTGTGTGTGTGTGTGTGTGTGGGTGTGTGTGTGTGTGTGTGAGCAGGTAGACATATCAAGTACTGATCTGGTGTCAGATGTGCATCAGCTGGTGTCTCGTAACGAGAGCTGTCAGTCAGAAAGACTAGAAGAGACAGAATAGACTGAGCATGAGGAGGGAAGGAGGAGATGGAAGAAGTATTCAGATCTTTCTACTTAAGTAAAAGTAGAAATACAGCGGCATAGAAATACTCCATTACAAGTTAAAGTCCTGCATTCAAACTCTTACTCAGGTAAAAGTACAGAGGTACGTTCATGATATGTTATTATTATTAGGGCTGTCAAAGTTAACGCGATAATAACGCGTTAACGCAAATTAGTTTTAACGCCACTTATGTCTTTAATGCATTAACGCAACTACATTTTTGATTAACCTATTCAAAATCCGACTTCTTTTGGAGATCATAGCGGGCTCAGTTTTACAGCTAGAGTGAAGATACTGGTATCATATGAAACTAAAAAACTTCAAGAATCCATTGGTGCCAACCATGTCATACTAGCTTGTCGCGAAGGAGGCTAAATAACCCTTAGGCTAAATTTTGGGGAGGAATGGCCATTTTCAAAGGGGTCCCTTGACCTCTGACCTCAAGATATGTGAATGAAAATGGGTTCTATGGGTACCCACGAGTCTCCCCTTTACAGACATGCCCACTTTATGATAATCACATGCAGTTTGGAGCAAGTCATAGTCAAGTCAACACACTGACACACTGACAGCTGTTGTTGCCTGTTGGGCTGCAGTTTGCCATGTTATGATTTGAGCATATTTTTTATTTTAAATACAGTACCTGTGAGGGTTTCTGGACAATATTTGTCATTGTTTCCTGTTGCCAATTGATTTCCAATAATAAATATATACATACGTTTGCATAAAGCAGCATATTTGCCCACTCCCATGTTGTTAAGAGTATTAAATCTCCCTTTAAGGTACATTTTGAACAGATAGAAAATGTGCGATTAATCACAATTAAATATTTTAATCGATTGACAGCCCTAATTATTATATGTTAGATTATTAGATTATCAGTACTGATGCATAAATGTGTACAAGTAAGGGATAATGTACAGCGAGCCGGTCGTTGTTGTGAAATAAACCCTGACAGAGCGATGCAGCACCCGACGCGAAGCCCTGAAAGGGCCCGCTTTTAAAGGGTTAAAGCATGTCAGATTTGAAACAGTTGTCTTGGTGAAGCCAAATAATTACAGACCCGTTAAAGTGTTACTTGTTTGATTATAATGTGTGTAACTGAGCGTGATTTATGGAAGATGATGAGTTTGTGCCTCTTTAAGCTCCGTCTGTTTGATTTCAGTTCAGTAAGTGGGGGCTGAGGGTCTCTCTGTCTACGACCTGCTGCCTGTTACACACACGCTTCTCCTATAATAATAATAATAATAATAATAATGATAATAATGATAATGCATCGGTTGTCAAAGGGAGATTCAGGGACCTCAAAAGCAAAAGATAAATCATCTCTTCTCCTCAGACTTTGCCAGCTTGCTCCTCTCTCCCACTCACTCAGTCGGCTTCTCTAATTCTGGCTCACTTGCATCACGGCTGACATCACTTTTGTTTTTTATATTGATTTCCTGTTTCTAACCTCAGCCACACTCCTCATCATCACCTCCCTGCAGAGTGTGCTGACGTGATCCGGTGGACTCTTTCTATAGAGTGACTCACCAGCTGAGGTCAGAAACAGGAAGGAAGTGGGGCTTTAACTTTGGTTTTAATCTCTTTTGATTTTAGTCTCATACACACAACACTTTCTCACACCATGATCCTACATGTCTGACCGCGGGCTGGCAGCTGCTGTAACGGCGTGGCCTGCCGTGCCGTGTCATGTGTCACTGCTTACCATGATGGGATGTGATGCGATACTGGCCGTTCATCAGATCTCTCTCTGACTATGGCCGTATCTGTTGCGGATTACTCTTTCGCAATGTTTCCCGAAGTATTGGAGTTTAAATCCTCTCAAACACACGCTATCTCCATCCTTAGCTGTAACCCGAGGGCGGGCTTTGCTGCTCCCGCCATTTCCACGAGGATTTGGGGTTAACAAGAACGGTTGATGTTTGTGTTGCAGCTTTATGCCTTTTATAATGGGTGTGAGAGAGACGGCTATTTAGAAAAACTGGAGCACGGCCGGGCTTTAAATTTCAATTGGAGGCTTAATGTTGCAATCAAGCTGGTGGCGAGACATTCAATCAGCCGGAGAACTTGATGCAGCACATGACACGAGAGACTGAGTGGCAAAAGTGAGTCACACGCTGAAGCAGACGGGTCCTACCTGTCCAAACACTGAGTCCACGATGGGCAGCAGGTCGACTGGCTCCCTCTCTTCTTCTTTCTCCCTCTCTCTCCCCCGTTGTCCCTCCATCATCTCCTCCAGCTCCTCCTCCAGCAGCTCTCTGTTCGGCTCAGCGGCCGCCGCCATCGGCGTCTTGGGGACCTGACTGGGTTTCCGGTGGCGAGGAGGAAGTGCAGCGGTTTGAACGTCTCCTCCCTGCCCGCTGTTTTGCCTCTTTTGCTTCTCCAGCTTCTTCTTGATGGCGGCCTGAACCTGGAGGGGATCGGGGGAGGGGGTCAGAGGTCAACTAATGAAATCTGTGTTCAAACTCACACACATCATGGTAACATCAAGACTCATGCACACAACTTGTTTTTCACATATTTAGCAGTGTGCATGGATGCAAAAATGGTGACGCGTATATTTCCAGTGTCTTGATATAAACACTGAATTTTTCATATAGCAGAGCTGCAACAATGAATCAATTAATTGATTAGTTGTCAACTATTAAACTAATTGCCAACTATTTGGTAATCAAATAATCAGTTTGAGTATTTTTTTAAAGAAAGAAAATTCTCTGATTCCAGCTTCTTAAATGTGAATATTTTCTGGTTTCTTTCCTCCTCTATGACAGTAAACTGAATATATTTGAGTTGTGGACAAAACAAGACATTTGAGGACGTCATCTTGGGCTTTAGGGAACACTGATCAACCTATTTCACCATTTTCTGACATTTTATAGACCAAACAACTCATCAATTAATCAAGAAAATAATCAACAGATTAATCAACAATGAATATAATCTTTAGTTGCAGCCCTTGTTCAGACTAACAATGTTCAAACTCACACTCATCATGGTAACATCAAGACTTGTTTTTCACATATTTAGCAGTGTGCATGGATGCAAAATATGGTGATGAGTAGCTCCAGTGTCTTGACATAAACACTGGATTTGTCCTGATGTCTGTTGTTGTGAAGCACTTTGTTACGTCTGCTCTAGAAAGGTGCTATATAAATACAATTGCTTTACTTTATTTAGCTATGAACATGCAAAAAACACCGCACCGTGTTATTCTAATCATGTTTCACCAACATGTCAACTTTCCATGAAATACATTACAGAAATACAGCATTATTTTAAGCTTTGTATAATATTTATCTCATGTTTTAGATAATTAAATGATTTTTTAGAGGGTTAGACATGAAGAATTTTCTCTAGACAGCAATCATTCATCAATTACACTTCAATATCTTTAAGTTACCATATCTTGGAATTGAATTTAGTGGAACACAATCATACATTTGTGCAAAATTAAATGTATTTTTCTGCACACATTTGCACATTTGCACACAGAAAAGTGTCAGATGTGTTTATAAAGAGAGGACAGCTTGACAGAGAAGATTACACACATTAACACTGTAAACACACACATACACTACATACTGTATATATACATATATAGAGACGCACCTGTTTTGCACTCCTCTCTTGTGGCGCGCTCATCCCTCCAGAACCGCCTCCTCCAGCCGGCGTCTCTCGAATGATCATGAACATCTCGGTGTCACAGGCTCACAGGCACACACACACACACACACTCTCTCTCTTCCTCCCTCACTCTACCTCCCCCTCCCTCACCCGCTCTCTTGCCTCTTCTCTGCTTCTGCAGTCTCTCTTGTTGTTTTGTTTGTTTGTTTTTCAGTTTATGCACTAAAATTCCCCACAAAATCAGCTAAAAAACAGATCAGAAAATTCAAAAAAATGGTTAAAAATGCAGCTCAGTTGATGGAGTAGAAGGCTTTTCTTTGTTCCAGGTAAAAATAAATAAAAGCGAATGAGTGAAATGATTTAAGGAGGAAATAATAACTCAAATGTTCATCTCCTTCCTCCTCTCTGTGCTAGTATTTCCTCCAGTCGTTCGCCTCAGTGTTTCCTCACGCTCCTCTCCATATCTCTCTCTTGGTGCCTTCAGGTGAGGAGGTTTTTATCTTCAGCTGTCGTCTTGGCTCTGGGATTGAGTTCCTGCACCTCTGCCCCCGCTCGCTATCTCTCGGTCCTTTAGGTGACACTCTATACCTCCTGAACTTTACCTCTCTCACGTTATCTACCTGTAACTCATCGACCTCTCTCTCTCCTTCTCTTCCTCCCCTTCATCATCACAGGTAAACACTCCTCCTGTTGCCTGCTTTGTCACAGCTATCCTTCCTGTCGTCAGTGTGTATGTATGTATGTATATCCTTCATGAATTCAGGAATATCTTGTGTTTTTCTGTCATGTATTTCAGGCCTCTTTCGTTTGTCTTTATTTTTTCTTGCTTCATTCCCTCCAACAGTAATCCCCATTGCTCTACATGCTTTCTCTTCTTCCCCGTCTCTCTCTCTCAATCTATCCGCCCTCAATCCCTTGTCATATTTGGAGCCTTTGTTGTAACATAAATTGGATTCTTTTGGAGGTTCCCAGGTCAGCTATTCATTAAGTGACAGAGAGAGAGAGAGATGGAGAGGGAGGGATATACGACAAGCAGCTCCGTGATAATGATTTTGTTTATCTTACAACACATCACCTCAATGTTGTCCTGCATGTCTAATCTCATCCAGCATGGCTGAGCACACACAGGTGAACATGTCACCACTGACCTCTATTTTTAGACATGGATGTTCACACAGGCATGTGAGCATGTTATTGTGGTTTTCATCTCTGTAAAACAGCCGTATGGCTTTGTAGATTTTGTCTAAAGCAGGGTTATTATAGTAAACTGACACGGAAATAAGCAGTGAAAAATATTTTTAGTCAACTGAAACTAAATAAAAACTACATCCTTTAAGAAAAACTAAACTGAAACTATATTGGCTGGGTAAAAAATACTAAAAATTAAAATGAACGTAAATTAATTTCAGTTTTATTTTTTTGCTATAATACATCACTGCTGAAAAAAAGGAGACGGCATGAATTTCTGTCAACTCTCGTGGCATTGAACCCAATGAGCAACCTGAAAAGTGAAGCCAATGCTGAAGTGCCTTAAACTTGCATTCTTTCTTATAGCCAGCAGGGGGCGACTCCTCTGGTTGCAAAAAGAAGTCTGATTGTATAGAAGTCTATGAGAAAATGATCCTACTTCTCACTTGATTTATTACCTCAGTAAACATTGTAAACATGAGTTTATGGTCTCAATCGCTAGTTTCAAGTCTTCTTCAATACAGCATGATGTTCATTTAATAAATTATGGTCCTATTTAGAGTAAAACAGACCATAAAGCAGGGGATGCTTTAGAGCGTAGCTACCTTGTGATTGACAAGTTGCTACCACGGAGTTGTCCGGTCTGGGAATGTCCGTATTTCTGTCGTAGAAGTTTCACAGTCTGTTTAAAGATAATTATAACCTTTTTGGTTGCCTAAAATTGTCTCATTCAGCATTCGGTTGTACTTAGCGCCACCCTCTCGTGTCACTTCTGGTTGCAAAAGACCAAAATGGTGACAGCCAAAATGCCAAACTTGAGGCTTCAAAACGGCAGTCTACAAACTAATTGTCACGGTGTCCACTTCTTATATACAGTCTATGATTAAAGCACAGAAATTGAACGGACTTCACCTTCCATGCCGCAGCTGCTTCACATCAGACACTAAAGTAGAACAAAGATTAAACATTTTTTTAAATGTATTTTTTATGTATATGTAGCTACATTCTTCTGACACATTATACCTGACCCTAACAAAAAAAAACTTAATACTAAAACTAAATATATAAAAACTAAATCTTTCTGAAGAACTGAAACTAAACTAAAACGAGCTAACACACTCTGAAAACTAACTAAAACTAAAATGAAGCATCAATTTGTTTTCCCTCCTTCCAGTAACAAACGGGGACGTCGGCAGGTGTTAAAGGGTCTCACTTTCCCCCTGAAATCTCCCTCCATCTCCTGCTTTCTCCCTCTGCTGAAACAGACCCTGGTAGTGTATATTCTCCAGACTTGGGGATAATGTATAGCTCGACTTCTCTCCAGTTTCTAATGAGGTTTCCATTAATCACTTCAACCCTGTCTGTCTTCCTTCAGCCCCTCTCGCCGTCCCTCTCCTCATCCATTATTGATGGAGGAAAGGGGCAAATTCTTGAGCGGGAAGCAGAAAAGAGATCCATTACAGAAAAAAAAAAGCTACGTTACACTGCCATGCTGAGGGTTAAAAATAGAGGTTGTATTTTGGGAACAAATCAGTCATGTGAGAGAGGAAAGATGGATGGATGGATGATGGATGAACAAGACGAGAAGAAAGATGAGGGATGGAATAAAACACTGAGTCTTCAAGGAGAACGTGTAGGAAGGATAAAACTTCTCTTTCACCTTGACCCGCACTGAAACCGATCAAAGATGGGCTGAATGACAGAGGGAGTGGCAGCGGCAGATCAGTAATGTAGAAGTGAAGGCTTGTGTTACTGCATGTTGATCGGCCTGCTATAATATCTAATTACAGATCAGGACAGTTAGAGGAGAGAACAGACATAACCCTGACAGGTGTAGTCTTCAGACCAGCGGACTATGGTTAATGTATAGGCAGATGACGCACAGAGATTAAGCTGACATGGATAATAGATGCCTTTTATTTGGGTCAGACTAATTCTCATTATTTATTTGTTCGTAATAGTAGTCACAGATTACTGCTCAATTGGCTCGAGGGATCTCATTAACCTTGCTTAACTGGACAAAAAAAAACACTTTGAGGTGTATCCGTGACAGGTAAACACAGGCGACAGGTAATCAAATGAGTATCTTGAGAATTACCTATTTACAGCCGTGACACATGATATCATCAGGTGTTTATGAGACTGTTAAACAGGATCTTGTTTCAACTCTATGCCTGTTTGTGTGAGGTGATGTATCTTGCAAAACGTGCATTTAACCTGTATTATTATTATTATTATTATTATTATTATTATTATTTGTTTAGGCTGCACACACTCTTTTGGTTAGTATCACTTCCGGTAATTGGCACAGGGGTGTGGTTTCTCTTTATTTTACATGATTTCGACTGCAGGATTTAAGAGAAGAGGATGAGTTAGGCTTGGACATTTTCTGTTGAACGTCACAAGAGTTATTGTTCGTAATTCTTTTCATTTAATAAACACCATAAAATGCATCTGGACGTATGGATTTCTTGGAACGAGTCACAGTAAAGAGCCTACTTTAGCCTCATTGAGGCTTTTTAATTGATAGTAGTCGTTACTGTCTCAATGCATCTTTGATTGACAATTGTTCACTAGACCATCGGCCGTCCTGGCTGTCGGTGCCTCATTCCAGATGTTTAGGATCTGGATCTTCATCCTCCTCTTGTCTCCCACTGTGTCTCTGGTTTCCTCGTCTCTTCTGTGTGTCTGTCTGTATTTTTACATTGTTGTCTTGGTATTTTTTGGTAGTAAGGTCTGTAGAGCATATTTTCACATTTTAAGGATTTATTTTGATCAAACCAAACCAGGCTGCTGGTTGGTTGTTGGAACAGCGTTTATTTTATTTCAGTCCAGTTTGAATGAAGTGTGTTTTATAATTTAGCCAGTCTCAGTTCGGTGTAAGAGAGAAACTTTAATTCAGAAGGTGTACGGTTGTATTTTTCTGTTTAGGTGTAAGAATATTTCATTCATTGACATTTTTGTGGGTTTATTTTATTTATTTATCAGATATATTGAAATCCCTTTCTCGCTCAGTATAGCACGCTTTGGAGAATTTATTTCTTCAGTGGACTACATTTACCATCAGCACTGATTGGACAGCCACATAAAAAGAGGCAGATTTTCCCTTTAAGTAAAAGATCTGAATACTTCTTCCACCACTGATCAGGTGGTCCTCTCTGTTTGGAGACACCTGGAAGCTGCTTGACGTCCTTCTGGATTATATACTTCATATGTTTACAACCACCTTTTAATATCGTCATCCAGATTTTCCACATTGTAATTTTGCTGTGTTGGTTTATTGCATCACTTTTTGAGAGGAACTCTTCCCTAAAAGCTTTAAGTGGGCTGCACTTGAGGAGGTTTATTGATAAAAACTCAGAGTTGTATTATAAATACCAAAGAGGAGCAGTGATGCTGCATCTAAAGTTAGTTGTGGGCGCCCTCTGGTGGAATTAAATGAACCAACAACAAACTCAGTAGGAAATTTAATCATATTACAATTCAATGCCAAATATCTAGACAGTGTTTTCTCAAGTCAAAACGTTCAAAGACACTTAGGTATTTTAAAATGACATTTTTGCAGAGCGTAAAGACATATAGAAGATTATTACTTCTGTTGACTTCACTGTATCATTTCCTTAGATGAACTGCACGTCATTAGAATAACAGGATTGGATACACAACAGTAAAAAATATATGATATCATATTGTTAGATATGGTTTCGAAATACACAGTAAGATATTGCAGCAAAAAGTTAATACAATTTAAAAACCTTTATGCAGTTAAAGTTGCTCTGTGGAGTTTTCTTTTAAACAAACAAAAGTTGTGTTTACATTCAGTATTACTCACCAACATGCATTGTGGGTATCCTTGAGCTCTAACAGATGTGTTCAATGCATTTTTCTTTGTCGTAAAACATTTGCAAAGCTGATTTATTTTAATGCTGCATTGTTTACATCCATGTTTACTAGCAGTCACGTGATAATTCATAGTTCTACTAGAGGTCAAAAACTCCACAGTAGGTCTCTGGCTACATTAGTTAACAATATGCCTTACAGCTTCACTAATGAACCAATACCAACACTTATATCATAAGGCTATTCTTTGCTTTTCTTATCGTCAACAAGACCAACACAAACAATGCGTTATATATTTATATAATACATATTTCATAATATAATATCAGTATATAATAATATATATTTATTTGGCTCTCAGCCCCATTCATGTCAACTTAACGTGTAAATCTTTAAATTAATTTTTCCCTCATCAATTGACACCATAATAAGCAAAAACAGAATTTTAGAAGTTTTTTTTGCAAATTTATTAAAAAGAAAAAAAGTGAAATATTACATTGACATAAGACCCTTTGACACTTGTCTCCTAAAAATCACATTCCCATACAACTAAACTGCATTCTCAAAAATGTTTGGAGGGAACCATATTTTGTCGCGGACTACGTTCGTCTTATCACAAATACGTTTGTACTAGTCTGTAATAGTCATGGATGTATAATAAGAACTTGATAACGGACAGTAAAATGGTTCCTATTCATTCCAATGAGCATTGTTCACCTGGCGCATACGCCAGAAACGTTTTTTTAGCTTCCGGGTTTACTTCCGGGGTATAAAGCTCACTGAATATGTGCAGTAGTGTTTCTCCCGCTGGTCCATAGACTTTACATTGTGGTGACGTCAACGATTTTAAAATCGCTTGTCTCGGCTCGAGGAAAGTTTTACAAATATAAAATCTCCATGGATCAAAATTTCGGAATAGAAAGAGTCGTATTGACCTTGTTTGTAGTTCAAGGTGTCCTGTCAACAATTTTACAGATGTCACTATGGTCTATGGGGAAATGTTTTTTGGGCTGCAGGGGGATTTTTACCGGGAGTGGCCACTGATGAAAAAACCCAAAAACAAAACACAGGACTTTCCACTAGAAGACCGATGTTAGTGTGAAACTAAAAGTCAGCTTTCACTTGTGTTTCCCTCAAAACGTAATTGAGAATGCAGTTTAGTATGGGAACATAATTTTGTGGGAGAGTGTTGGAAATTTAGCTCAGGTGCCTCCCATTTCTCTTGATCATCTTTGAGATGTTTTTACACCTTGCTTGTGGTCTACCTGTGGTACATTCAATTGATTGGACATGATTTGGAAAGGCACATACCTGTCTATATACAGTAAGATATGAGAGCAAACACCAAGCCATGAGGTTGAAGGAACTGCCTGAATGCATTGTATTTTTTGCAATAGAATGGAGGTCTATGGCACAGAGGAATAACATAAATCAGGCTTTGGCTACATGGACAGTACTTGTTAGTATGATTAGTTCATTGTTGGTTTTGTAAATTGTAGAATATATACAGCCTTGTCCTTTAAAGTGTCAGTTGTCTTGTACTTTAGTAGTTTAATCTTCTTATTTCAAGTCTTACAAGATGAGTTTCAGGGTTTTCTGCGTGTTCCTCATCAGCACATCATTAATACAGCAGTCTTTAAGGCAGATGTGTGAGTGCTCATGAGATGAGTCCATCATCAGCTGCTGAATCTTCTTGTGCAGTTTTATTCTGAGTGTGTCCTCTGATGAAGATGACGTCTATCCCCAGTGTGGCGTCACTATGGTGAGCGGCTCCCGGTTTTGTCCGTTGATTATCGGCCAGGGATTAAAGTACGGGAAGACGGGCTCTTTGAATTTAGCATTATAGAAGGTGAAGAGGTGGCTCATGTTCCCTGCATCATAAAACCCCACGTCACCACTACTGTAATCGAGGTAGACCCCCACCCTCCTGGGGGGTTTGGAGGGATATATCAAGCTGTCCTCTGAGTCGGTGCATGCCTCGTACTCGCTGGTGCCGTCGGCGTTATCCCTCAGCACCAGGGTCCAGAAACCGTCATCAGGGCAGAGGCTGATCTCATCCTTCCTGTTGACGGAGGCCGTGGCCACACCCAGACCCCACGCCGTCTTGTAGCCCACATCCACCTCCCAGTAGTGTCTCCCAGAGGAGAAGGCCTCAGAGCCCAGGACGATGTTGTAGAGAGTGAAGCGCTCTGGGTTGTTGGGCAGGTTGGGCTGGAGTTTTCCCACCTGGACGCTGGTGCGACACGGTGACACCAACAGGCAGGGGTAGGCTGTGTACGGGTCAAGGGTCACCGCTGTGACAGCTAAGAGGGGGAAAAAAAGAGTTAGAAATGGATCTATGCAACAAGAAACGTGTGTTTACAGAGAATGACCCAAGAAACATTCCTTGGCTGTGACCTTCAACAAGATACTTAATGCCTCCTGCTCAATTAGTGTAAGCTGAGCTAGATAAGAGCATCTGCTACATGGATACAAATAAAATATAAATGATGCTACGTCAAGATGTAACTCCATAGATTCATTTAATCCTTTATTGCAGTCTAGTGTTACACAGTCAACAGCATGTATGACATGTCATTGGCAAATGACCCAAAATCCGTTTGGATAGTTTGAAACTCATATCGTCCAACTCCTCTACTCAGAGCAGGTTGATACGAGACTGAACATAAAATGCAAGGCACAAAAATGTCTTTTGTAGATATAGCCAACTTTTTTATTTTTTTAAGTAGCACTCCACCAAATGCACAAATCAAGCTCCCAGGAAGAGCGCCAGTCGTTGTTCCCAATTTCCATAGTGGCCAAACAGAGGTACTACAACTTCCGTGTCCGTCACATGATGCCATTTGGCCCAAAAATACTTTTTCCCATAGACTCACATTGGCAAAGAGACGTCTGTGGTCTTTGAGGTGAATCAACTACACAGTATGAACAGTTGAATAGCCCTTATTTAAATCAGCAGGTCCTAAAAGTTGTAAAGTGCACTAGTAGCCGAATCCAGAGTTATTTTCCACGACAACACCGTGACGGTTGTGACCCCGTTTTTTGAGCTTCGAAGCTTCATTGAGAAATATTCGAAACTTCACGGCGGGCACTGACATGTTCTTCTGTCTGTCGGTCTCCATCTCCCCTGTTTCAGTGCACAACTGTACACACACGCACCTCCACACACAACAAATAGCGATATCCACCTGAGAATAACTAATAATAATTCATGTTGAATATGAATAATGTTGTGGGATTATTCCTTATTTCATGGGCTATTTTGGGATTTATACATTATTATTACATACTTATATATAAAAAGTAAAAAAAAAATTAAAAGAAAGCATTCGAATAGTGATTTGGAGGTTGATTACCAAGCTTCAAAGCATTCGGGTCAGCCATACTTAGAACTATGACAAAGTTACTCCGGTTACGAAAACGCCTAATGTGCTAGTGATGGGGAGAACCTGTGGATACAGTTGTATAAAGTCATCTGTGGCTCTAGAGGAGCTTTGAAGTCTGAGAAAATGATTCAAGCGACTCCCAAGTGGGCTCTAGACTTGGGCTTGGAGACTGCAAATGTTTGACAGAAACGGTATTGCAGTAGGATCCAGTATTTTTGGAGCCTGAATGATATAAGTCAGCCTCTGCTGCATCACTTTCACGAGCCATAGTCCGGTTGGCTAGTCTGAATCAGAGTGAAAATTTACACTTTTGGTTCGTTTTCTATTTAGTCTGGTTCGGTTTCACAATGCACAAATAAAAGCGGGCCAAATAAAACATTAATTTGCTGAAGGGCGTTTACGAAGGAGCAAATTTATCTTTTTCTTCTTGAGAGCTGCCACTTCTATGCAGGGAATCGCGGACTTTGATATATTGCTGTTGAAGTGTTTTAACTTTGACGCGGCACTGATCTACTGAGCGCACAAATCCCTTCTCCTCCAGTCTATCTCGAATGACTTTACAAACGTCACTATTTTTGTGGACTTTATTTAGCATATTATGTGTGTTCTCTTCGACCCAGATGTCAAGCAAACAGACTTCTGCAGAAGTCCAGGTCATTCCTCTCCCACTCATGTTAACCTGTCATTTACCGGTGCTCATCTCAACAAATGCCCGTGCAGGCAGCCTGCGTTTTGGTTCACTTGGACCAAAACAACTTGTTGAGAGGTGGTCTAGGACCGGTAGTTTTGGCACCAGAGTTCGATTAAATGTTGGCTTTGTGAAAGCGCTTTTAGTGTGTTCACATGGTTTGTGTGTGTGTTTGTGTTACATGTGTGTCTATATACCTGGCTGAAAAATGGAGCTCATTTTCCTCCAGGTCCTGTACTGTAGAGGTCCCAGGAAGTCTCCTGACTGCAGATCCACAGCCACCTCTGGGGGGCGCTCAAACAAGCTCTCAGCCCTGACAGAGAGAAAGAAAGAGATGACGAGAGATAATTATTATTATAAACTAATTTAAAGTAAAAGGCCTCTTCACTTCTCTTCACTAAAGATATCCATTCTTTGTAGTCGTTATAGTGGATTCATGAGAAACATAATTTTTATATTTGTCTTTTCACAACTGCCAAGCTTTGAGATTTCTTATTATTATTATGAAATATTAGGAACTATTATAGCACTGTTCTTTTGTGTTGCTTAGAAAAGGTGAAGATTTACACCATGAACAGCACATAAGTCATATCTTTATAACTACAGTTTCTTCTTAAGTAGCCTACTACCTAAGAAGAAATGTAAACAAGACACTGACTAATCACTAAGCGAGACAATGTGTGTCAATGATGACGCACTAAATCACAATCATGCCCCCACATCCTGTTTCAGCAACGCCATTTCCTCGGAACTTTAGACATTTGATTTCTCACGTAGAGAGAAAGCTACAGAGATGACCTACAATTGGGAATTCCTCGATGAGAAATGAGTGCTGTTGAATGATCGTGCTGATACTCACCCTCCAATGAAATCTTTGATTCCCTGAAACAGAGCAGATCAGAACAAGCCTATGATTACAAAACACTCCAGGCTCTGCTGTAACATGCAGATAATCTGACGCTGCACATCTAGAGTGTAACACTAATCTTTGTTATTTGCCGGCTGTGTTTTTTTCCATGCAACTGACTCTTTTTCTTTCTAGGTTAAGAGAAATGTGCTAAATGAGCACCATGCATTCCTTCGTCTCCCTCTTCTCTTATACCTTGAGTTGCTTTGGGTTTTCTTCTTCTGTCAGTTTGTGTTGAAGCTGGTCGGCGGTGCTTTCCAGCTGGCTGATCTGCTCCGTGGTCTGAGTGAGCGCCTCCTCAAGCTGGTTGAGCTTCTCCTCTTTCTGCTTCTGCAGTTTCTCCTTGATGCGCTCCTCCTCCTCCAGCAGGAACTCCCTCAGAAGGCCAAACTCTGCAGTGACCATCTCCTCCAGATCTCCTGCTCGCCCCTGAAACACAAGGCAGGACTCCCATCAGCAACAACATGGATGTTTTCAACTCTTAAACATGTAAATTAAACTAAAAATATGCTGCTTGTGTATATTTATCCACTATTCTTATTTAATTACAGGACGAATCTTCACCGAATCGCCCGGAGAAGAAAACTGCGGCCTTGTTTGCACTTCTGGAAACCAGCTGAACGGAGAATGTTAAATATGTAGGAAGAAGACTTGATGTTTGACACCAAACCTACAGGTACTTTATTGGTATTTATATTATTCCACCTCAACCAACTACAAGAGTAAGACTAAATATTCAGCCATGACATTGAATCTTTTAGATAACACTAAGCTACATATTCTGTACTCCAACACAATGAACTCTGCCCAGCTGGCGCTCACAGTGTTACCACCATGGATGTATTCACTATACCACCGTTGTCTTACAGCAACACGTGACCTCGCCAGATTTCACAACGAGACTTCCCCTTGAGACTCTTTACATAATGTCAAACACTTATACAATAGAACCCTGCTTATAGTGATCATGTCTGTCCGAGTCAAATTGATCACTATAAGCGGATGATTATTAGAACCAAATGTTGTTGTTGTGCATCATTTCTTACGCAGGTTACCATCTAATTGAATTTGTATATTTATGACATGAATACAAAGTAAAGAATCGGACCGCTTCACTATTTACTGGCTCACCGCCAATTCTTCTGCCTTTTCCCTCAAGACGGGCGCCGGGTTTCATGTGTGCTGCATGTGTTGATGATCGGCAATGTTTCACTTTTGGAGTATTACGTTTGGGGTTGTTATCAATCCACTTGACGAGGGCGGCTTCAACCACAGGTGCTTTCCCCTTGCGCACTCATTTTTTATTCAGAGAAAATTACTTTCCTTTTCCCGTCATGATATCAATGTGCAAGCAGCACAGGTGTCACTTAGACACAAGAACGTGAGAAAATAGGGTCCAGGTTGAAAAATACACAAGTTCCCCTTTAAAGGGACTGTTTGTAACTTCTTAAACGTATAAATCAATCCGGGTCGGTGTCCCATGCGCGCTCGCGTGTGGTTACGCTGTTCAGACTCAGACTCCAACGCAAACTACACGGAAGCAACCAAACCTCAAAGTTATATCTAGTGAAGCCCGTCTTGCAAAACAGTGTTGGTCGCAGTCAGAGAACGCGGGGGAGACCGTAGCTTTGGTCTCCAGTACCGGAGTCTCTGCTGTACTCTGCTTCTCTGCCTGCCTGCTTGCAGAAACATAGGTTTCCCGTGTCTTGTGAAGTGACGGGGCTCCGCAGCGAGAAACGTTATCGTCTCCGACCAAAACTCCGGTGTCTCCCCTGTTCCCTCCGGCCGCGGTCGTGAGGCTGAGGCAGGAAAAGCACTAGGATCAGCATTGATTCATGGAGAGACCATCGTCTGGTCAGCTAACATTACTGTCAAGCAGGTGAAATATAGAGTGATATTGTGGTTTTAGCTGACGTGTGTCGCCTCACTGTTTTGAGCGATGCTCTTTCATGTCTATTTAGAGCGACCACAAGCAGGAGCCCGACGCTGACTTTCGTTGACTTAACGGCCACAGGTGTCGCAGTTAACAAGCATTTCTGATTCTTACAAACAGTCCCTTTAAGTAAAGGATTTAAATACTTAATTCATTCCTAAGACAGGCAGATAGAGAAAGACAGGCAAAATAATGAGCACTTACAGAAACACACACACACACACACACACACACAAAGAGAAATCTGCAGGAAAAGACTGGCTGGCAAACTTCCTCTCAAACTTGTCGACCCACATCCTGTCATACCGACAGAGAAACAGAGAAGTGAATCTATGTGAATGTGCACATAAACTGGGTCAAACAGACAGGCAGCGAGACAGAAAGGAACGCACAGGAAAATATACATGTTGAGACAGACAGGATGGAGAAAGACAGTTTGCAGTAGCAGAGATATGTGAAGTTATCTGCTGCAGCAGGAACACTCCAGCACAGCAAACATCCTACACTCATATCTCTGTTCAACACATTTATAAAAACACACACAAAGAGACCTCTGTTTGAGGTGAATGCTGCTGTGGTGGAAAAAGCGACCCAGCCTAAACTCAGCCAGCTGTTATCTCTTTCTGTGAGGGTGTGTGGCGTGTAGTTATTGTACACTCTGTGTGTGTGACGCTTGTGAAAGAAGAGATCATGAGAAAGACAAACATGACATGACGGCGCATGACTGTTTATTAACCACCTGTTTTAATTTCAGGAAGTACCTCTCTGCGTTTGCAAAACATGGGAAACATCACGTTCAAACAAACAGCACTGAGTAACAACCTGTTGTGTCACCGCCACCCGTCACAAAGAGGACTAGTCATCCGTCACTCACGTCTGCCAGACAGGTAAAGGTGGAGGAATGTGGGTGAATGTTGCTTAGCGACCAGACTTTCTGGTTCTATTCACAGCGCACGTACATTATATCTTTGCCAGGAAGGATTATGTCCAGGATGTTTCCTGTCTTTCACAACGCTTCACAAACAAACACACACACATATCAATACCTTAATGAGGAGGATCTTTTCATTGGTCAGTCTCTGGAAGATGGTGGCCTCCTCCGTCTGCAGCTGAACCCTGTCCAGAGCGACAGACAGCTTGTCCTGCAGCAGAAAAAACACAAATCACATGCTCAACATCACAAGAAGCGGTGTCGCTAAATCAGATTAGTGCCTCTTGCTCTGCACAACACATTTAATGGGAGTCATATGAGTCTGCTCTGACCCACAAATTCAAACAAACTGGGAAAAGTCAGCGTTAGTAAAACATGAGAGGCCTCTCAGTGTGAGGTCAAACAAACTGGCGATGGTCAGCTGCAGGGTTAAAAGTGCGGGGGAGTTATAGAGGAGCTCACACTGTTCTGCTGAATTCCTGTAAAAAACTAAATATCCAAAGGCTGCCAGGGGCAAACAGGGAGTCTGGTTTTAAAAAATAACTAACATTTCACAGTGTCTGCTCTGAAAGAAAAGCTCTGTTTGTGAATGCCAGAGCAGTGTGTTCATTTATATAATAAAATCTTAATAAGCAAGGTTTAATTTGACATTTTAGGAGTGTTTCAAACTTGGACACAAGTTTCTTTCCAAGAACAAGGAATAGGTGTGTCAGAATGGCACTCCCTAAAACCTTCAGTTCAGTGGTGATAAATCAAATAATTATGTCAAGATATAGCCATCACCAAGGACTTTATTTGCTTAAACTTTAAGATTAGGTTTTGCCAAATTTTGGGGACTAAAAAGACTGAGCTTTATCAGAAAGAAAACTGAGTCAATGAGCCAGTATATACTTTCACTTTTCACCTTTTTCACTTTAACGTTGGCTTCAAACACTTGATTTTAATGGGTTTCGTATGATATTATGCTATGTATTTATTTTGCATTTGTTTTATGTTGTGGCGTCTGAAACTTTAATGTATGTTTAAATGCTGCTGTCTTGGCCTGCAGGTCTCTCTTGCAAAAGAGATTCTTAATCTCAATGAGTACTACCTGGTTAAATAAAGGTTAAAGGGACTGTTTGTAACTTTTTAAGCGTATAAATGTACCGTGTCGGGATCCCATGCTCGCGTGTGGCCGGAGCCTCTGCTCCTCTGCCTGCTTGCCTTCACTCACACAGCACACGCGTTCTCGCTGTCTCGCTCCACCTCTAGACGAGCATGCGCGCACACTACACACTGCAGAAGAGTTAGTTTAGCTCTGAGAATATCTAGTGAATGTACAGTGGACGTTTGTGCAGAAATAAATTCTGCAGCTCCTCCAGACCAACAGAGGTTTCCCGTGTCTTGTGAAGTGACGGGGCTCCGCAGCGAGAAACGTTATCGTCTCCGAGTGCGATCTCCGGGTGCCGGTGTCTCCCTGCGGGCGCAGTCGGGAGACGATAACGTTTCTCTTCCTGCTTCAACCCCTTCGGCTGAAGCAGGAAAAGCCAGCAGTGATTCATGGAGAGACCTTCGTCTGGTCAGCTAACATTACTGCTAAGCAGCTGAAATATAGAGTGATATTGTGGTTTTAGCTGACGTGTGTCGCATCACAAGCGCGAGCCCGACGCTGACTTTCGTTGACTTAACGGCCTCAGGTGTCGCTGTTAGAAATCTGCAGGAAAAGACTGGTTGGCAAACTCCCTCTCAAACTTGTCGACCTGTTATCAAGCATTTCTGAAAGTTACAAATAGTCCCTTTAAATAAATAAAATAAGATATACCTTGTAGTTCTCAAAGGCCTCTGTGATGGGGATGACATTGTGCATCTTGTGGTCTCTGGACATGCCACACACCAGACAGATGGGCAGCTGGTCGTCCTCACAGTACAGCTTCAGCTTCTCCTCATGCTCCTCGCACATATCCACCCCGCTGTGCGGCCAGTGGCTGGTGGAGGAGGCCACGCTGCTCATGGAGGATCCGGGCTCCCGGTCCCTCTCCTCCGGCTCATCCAGAGACCCGTGGGCCGAGTACCAGCTGCTGGTGGTCCCGGAGGCCGTGTCCATGGCCCGGGCTCTGCGGACGCTGTCCACGACGTTACACAGCAGAGAGTTGGGTCTCAGTTTACGCCCGCTGGACTTTCTGCACTTCGGGCAGCTCCCCAGCTCGTCGGCTTTGGCTTCCCAGCACTGGATGATGCACACCTGGCAGAAGTGGTGGCCGCACTCCAGGATCACCGGGTCGTTGAAGAGCTCGAGACAAACCGGACAGGTGAGCTCCGACTGAAGCTCCTCAATGGCGTTTGAGTCCGCCATGCTCTGTTAAACACATAGTCCTAGAAACAAAACCATCTCTGTTAAACACATAGTCCTAGAAACAAAACCATCTCTGTTAAACACATAGTCCTAGAA
Source organism: Sebastes umbrosus (assembly GCF_015220745.1). Classification (NCBI taxonomy): domain Eukaryota; kingdom Metazoa; phylum Chordata; class Actinopteri; order Perciformes; family Sebastidae; genus Sebastes; species Sebastes umbrosus. The sequence goes on along the minus strand of NC_051277.1, from coordinate 16,107,715 downwards.
ACAAAACCATCTGGTGGCAACAGAGAAAAGAGAAGAGTGTTCTTCCGTTCAGAGAGAGAGAGAGAGACAGAGAGAGAGAGAGACAGAGAGAGAGAGACAGAGAGAGAGAGAGGAGGGAGAGAGGAGGGAGTGGTCTGAGGCTGACAGCACAGCAAGGTTTACAGGAAGAGAGACGTGCAGCAACAAGCTCAGTACAGCTGCTCAACTACAGAGACAGACTGAGAGACGGACAGACACATAGAGAGAGAGAGAGACAGACAGACAGACACACAGAGACACAGACAGACAGACAGAGAGACACACAGACAGACAGAGAGACACACAGACAGACAGAGAGACAGACAGAAAGAGAGACACACAGACAGACACACAGAGACACAGACAGACAGACAGAGAGACACACAGACAGACAGAGAGACAGACAGACAGACAGAGAGACACACAGACAGACAGAGAGACAGACAGAAAGAGAGACACACAGACAGACACACAGAGAGACAGACAGACAGACAGAGAGACAGACAGAAAGAGAGACACACAGACAGACACACAGAGACACAGACAGACAGACAGAGAGACAGACAGAAAGAGAGACACACAGACACACACACAGAGAGACAGACCGACAGACAGAGAGACACACAGAGAGACAGACAGACAGACTGACAGACAGACAGACAGACACACAGAGAGACAGACAGAGAGACAGACACACAGAGACAGACACACAGACAGACAGACAGAGACAGAGAGACAGACAGACAGACAGAGAGACAGACACACAGAGACAGACACACAGAGAGACAGACAGACAGACAGACAGAGACAGAGAGACAGACAGACAGACAGAGAGACAGACACACAGAGACAGACACACAGAGAGACAGACAGACAGACAGACAGAGACAGAGAGACAGACAGACAGACACAGAGACAGAGAGATAGACAGAAACACAGACAGACAGACAAACAGAGAGACAGACAGACAGACAGACAGACAGAGTTGAGGCGTGCAGCAACAAGCTCAGTACAGCTGCTCCATTACAGACAGACACACAGACAGACAGAGAGACAGACAGACACACAGACAGACACACAGACAGACACACAGACAGACACACAGACAGACAGAGAGACAGACACACAGACAGACAGAGTTGAGGCGTGCAGCAACAAGCTCAGTACAGCTGCTCCATTACAGACAGACACACAGACAGACAGAGAGACAGACAGACACACAGACAGACACACAGACAGAGAGACAGGCAGACAGACAGACAGACACACAGACAGAGAGACAGGCAGACAGACAGACAGAAGTCAAACCGGTTTTATTAGAAAGTAGGAACCATAACGAAAATCCACACAAATATTAAATAATTAAACTAGTAATTACTAACCTGCTTTAGAGAATAAGTATAGGCTTAAGCATTAATAAGTATACAGTCATTAATAAATTGTAATAAATATGAAGCATACAATATTAAGGAATTACCAATAACTGGGTCAAGATTTTCTGACTTCATATTAAGCCAACAGCAAAAGTTAGTAAATCATCTGTAATTCTAAATGTTAAAACTAGGGCTGTCAAAGTTAACGCGATAATAACGCGTTAAAGGCCGTGTTAAGGAAATTCAGAGATTTGTTTCTAAACACATTATAAATGTTGGAAAATAATGACTGAAAACATGTGCAAAGACTGTGAACGTTGTAGTACTGGATTGTGGAGTTAGACCGTTAAACTGTTTTTGGCCAGTTTTGTGTTCAGGATTTATTAGGCGGGGCTGAAATCATGGCTCGATGACGCACTGGAGTCATCCTTAACATAACTCCACCCATCTTCACAACTGTTGTTTTTGAAAGCCAAAATCGAAACCTAGGATGCCATCAAAAGTTATGTCGGTCAGCTCAGTCGGTAGAGCATGTGACTCATGTTGACAGGATTGCGGGTTCAACCAACTGCATGTGTATTTGTGAATTTGCAAATTCTTTTTAACACCACTAATTTCTTAAACGCATTAACGCAACTGATCTTTCGGAGGTTGTAGTTGGCTGTTTTAAAGCTAGAGTGAAGACACTGATACCATATGAAACTTGTGAGGCGAGGAAAAACTGGCATGGCCATTTTCAAAGGGGTCCCTTGACCTCTGACCTCAAGATATGTGAATGCAAATGGGTCCTATGGGTACCGACGAGTCTCCCCTTTACAGACTTTAAATGCCCACTTTATGATAATCACATGCAGTTTGGGGCAAGTCATAGTCAAGTCAGCACACTGACACACTGACAGCTGTTGTTGTTTGTTGGGTTTGAGTGTTTTCTGTAAAAAGTTGAGTCAAGGACTTTTGGGGTTTACCAACTACTTTGCCTGCCATTGACACAATCCTAGACAGTTTATTCTTATATCTACATTTAAGGTGACCGTACCAGGCAGGAAGGTGAAAGGTTAAAACACTCTCAGCCTCAACAATAGTTTTGTACACTTATTCTAAAATCTGCTGACTGACACCGAGAAGAGAGGGTGGTAGCTCAGCCCCGTCCCACATATTCTCATACTCCTACTCTAAGTACGACTCAGCAGCTCTCCTCTGTGTGGAAACTGAAACTACGGTAATTCCAGGTCGTCCAGAGGTTACGACTCATCACCAGTGACTGTAAATGCAGCGCTGTTACACACAGTGCAGCTAGTTTCACTGACCTGACCATTATTGGCTTCTGTGTGCTGGATAGTCAGCCTGCTGCCAGGTGTCATGTCTCTGAGTGCTCACCAGAGGGCCATAATAAACAGTCTACCACCCACAACTCAAAATTAAAGATGCATACAGTATGTACTCCTTTCATCCCTGATCGTATCCTGGAATTTCTCCTCAGACAACACATTTACGACCACATGTGTAGGCACTGTTAATAATTTAAGGTGATGCTTTAAGCTATGAATTTTTAAGAAAATCCCCTCTATTCGTGGCAGGGTGTATTTAAAGGAGCAAGATTTCAGATTTCCACCTGCAAGAGAAACTAATCAACATTCATTAATCACAAATTAATGTATAAATATCTTGAGAGGGGAGAGGAGTTGTAAAGGACATTCAAGAGGGTATTCCCAATAATGGATCAAGCACATAACGAAATAAAGAAGCCACCGACTTTTGGTTAAAATACCAGTTGAGAAATAATGGAAGTACTGTATGGAGCGTTTATATCTTACTGAAAATATATCTGGTTCCCACAAATGAGAGAAGAAATACAAGAACACGCACAGAAACTGGAGAGAGACAGAAAATAAAACTTGCTGACTTGTCGAGAGCAGCGTGTTTTGTGTAATGATGTCAATTAATGGTAGACACACCATATAGGGTCAAAATCTTAACTCATAGATATCACCATGAAACTTCCCCGGTTGATTACTTACATTAAGATAATCATTTTTTAGTATTACAAGTTTTCTGAAATAGTATATGTAAATATGCAGATGCAGCATTATCTAATGCAACTTTTGGTGAATTTAGGAGAAATCTACAGACGCAAATACACAAAGCGTAGTAGAATAAACACCTAAATGTGTATTTTGGATGTTTTATCTCCGCTAGTCTGAAAGAAGACATGTTATGGAAGTAAAATAGCACAAAATCTCTGAATTGACCAGTGCATGAAAAACAATGTTTTTGGGGTGTCTCCCCGTAACAAACATCTGAGAATGCATCAAACAACTCCCAGAGAAAGTTTAGGACAGTATACCGAAGAAATGTAAGAATCAAAATGAGTGTTTGCACCTCGAGCATCTCACTTTAACCCATAAAGAGCTCTGCATCATTCAAGATACCTGGAAGTCTCCCATGATGCTTTATCGTTTTAGACAAAGTGTCATAAAGCTGGGGACAGGTGCTCTGCAGGGAACAACACCTCAAGAGGTCTGTTGTCTCTTCAGCTATAAAAACCTTCTCTGGGAACGGACGTATACAAGACAACAACATCTACAACAGTCAGCAACCAGAAACTGCACTGTCACTTCCCTATAGCATTTAACATACAGATCTTTATCTCCAGCATTAGACCTGGTAGAAAACTAACTAATATTCTAGTCAGGAATAAACAAGGTCAGTCTTGATGCTCAGTTTTTGGAGTGCATCTTCTTTTTCCACATCTTCATCCATCAAACGATTACAGATGGTCGTCACCTCAGCTGACGTATGAAAAAAAGGATCTGCAGTGCAGTCGTTTCCCAGAAGGCAGCCTGACTGCAGATTAGCAGGGGAAGTTTGATCGGGGTAGGGTGTGTGTTACTCTCACCCACTCGCCACAGGGTTCCTGCTGTCTGTATGTATATAAGAGGAACCCTCAAAGACCTATACTTCAGACGCTGAATGGACACAGAGGAAATATAGGCTTTATGTAACTCTGGAGCTTTGTCTGAGAGGAAGTCCGTGTTCACTGGTATCTCTCTCCTACAGCCGACCTGCTGCTCAGTAGTCCACGATGTCTCAAAGGAAGATGCTGCAATTCTCAACAGGAGCTCTGCTTCTTCTTCTCCTACCCTGGTTTGGTGGTCTGGTCCTCGGAGAGATCAGCGACGACTTCTCCCAGTGCCTCGATTTCTTCTACAATAAATCTCCACCAAAGGGTTTCAATGCAGCAGGATACCAGCCAATATGCCAACGCTACGAAAACCAGTTCCACTTCGCCAGCCTGTATCACCGTCAGCACCATGGACCACAGTACTCTGCGTACATACTCAGCCCAGCAGATGGCAAACGGCCCAATTCTACCTGGATGTATGAACCACAGGTAAGTGTGTGGTGTTCAAGAGCAACCACTTTCTTTAAAGACTAACTGTAGAGTGTTATTTTGTTCAGTATGATGTGTTTAGATATGCTGGGATCATACACCCAGTTTCCAGTTTATTCGTTTTATATTTACTTTTGTCCACCCCATTTGTGTCAATGAGTGTAGGCTAAATAACAGAAGTACTTCTCTGTATAATGCAACACAGCCCAACAGCATCACAAACTACATTTTCCAAAAGTTTAATCAACAACTTTCTAAAAAAGTTGATATTATTTTAACCTTCATGAAGGTAGGATTTATTGCAGGACTGTTGTGTTGCTGCATTAGTTTTAGATAGCTGTACCTAATAAACTGGAAACTGAATGTACGCTCTCATTATTTAGATTAGCAGGAAATATCCTGACAAGTAAAGTAAAGCTCCTCCTTGGTTTTTCTTATTCTACAACGGAGCGTCTTCCTTTGGTTCAGTGAACTCGCCGGTGTTTTTCTATCAAGGCATTATTGTAGAGTTAAGTGTGTCTAAATCAGTGTTTCCCAAACTTTTTTTCTGGGGACCCACTTTTAAAAAATTACAAACCATCGCGGCCCAATTCAAAATATTCTATGAAATAAAATTTGTGCATAAATGAAGGTTCCATCAGCCACGTCGAAAAGATATACGTTTGATAAATCAAATAAATGTATTTAGGTGGAGTAAATGGACTAATTCTTTTCTTCATCAGTAAGCAAAGTCTTTGGGAATGGCTGGTCTAAATAACTCAGATTTCACAAATACGCAAAAGTATCAGCTCGCCCATGTCGATCTAATTGGAATTTAATTTACGTTTTAAGGCTAAGAGACAATGTGACAGAGAACATTAGAAGTTTGTGTTAAATTGAAGTGGTCAATGTGTGATTGGTGCAATGAGGTTTTTACCATAACCTTCAAGCTGAAGCAAAAGCAGCCTCTCTCAAAATGTAAATCTCAAAAAGGCTGTCACACACGATCTTTTCTCTGGTGAGATAACAAAGAAAGGAAAGTGGAATTTCACAAGTTCTGTTTTCTTTTTCAAATGACGAGTTAGTTAATCAGTCACACATATACTCACATGACTATTCAACTCAAACAGGATGAATAAGCAGCAATATACCATTTTGTATAGCTTCTAAACACTGACACGTCCTTCTCTCTCTCTCTCTCTCTAGTTGGCGTTTTCCCGTGCCAGCTCAGAGATGGAACCCTTCCACATCCCCGTGGACCAGAATGTGATTGAGAGCCAGGCGGTGGTTGAGGACTACAGGAACTCCAACTTCACCAAGGGCCATCTCAATCCCAGCCTGCACCAGAAGACAAAAGAAGACCGTGAGGCCACCTTCACCCTGACGAACATCGTCCCTCAGAAAGCGGGCTCCAACTCGGGCCCGTGGAGCAAACTGGAGAACGGGGTGTTGAAAAAATTCAAGGCCTTCTGCAACGGGACGATGCATGTGATCACCGGAGTGATGCCTTATGAGTCTGAACCCCGCTGGATCAACAACAGGGTGTCTGTTCCTGAGTACATGTGGTCTGCCTACTGCTGTCCTTCCTACAGGTCTGACCTTCCTGAGCATGTGAAGCCCTTTTTCCCCACGCATGCTGCAGTGGGAAGGAACGACCGCAACAGTAGCGAGGAGATTGTGCCGGTTAATGTGAAGGCGAGGGCCTCGGTGAGGGGCTATGATGTGAGGCGCATGTCTTTAGAGACTCTGGAGGGAATCCTGACACAAAGGCTGGGCATGCCCATCACTCTGTTTGATGGGCAGTGTCAGTAGCAAAGCCTAAAAGCTTTAGTGTCTTGTTGAAATCAAATGTTAAAGGAACAGTGTGTAAAATATTGGTGGCTCTATTAGGAATATAATAGAATATAATATTCATAACTATGTTTTCATTAGTGTAATCACCTGAAACTAAGATCATGTTTTCATTAGCTTAGAATGAGCCCCTCATATCTAAATTGGGAGCGGGTCCTCTTCACGGAGTCCGCCATGTTGCTCCGCCATGTTTCTACAGTAGCCCAGAACGGACAAACCGAACACTGGCTCTAGAGAGAGACTTTCATGTTTTTATGTTACCTGAAGGTCACCGTAGTTCTCCGGCTTGTGAAACTGCGGTAACGTGAGCCGCAGAGCGCAAAAGCGTGATACCGCCAGCCGGCGTCTGACTTTCGTTGCTCCTAATGTTGTGTTGTCATGGTAAGGAAGGCGTCTGAGCGAGGCGAACAGCGTTACCATAGTTTTGCACTTGGCGGCTCACGTTACCCCTGTCTCTGAAAGGGAGGAGTGAGCGGAGGGGTACTCTGCTGGTTGCACTCTGCAACCGCACCACTAGATGCCGCCAAATCCTACACACTGTACCTTTAAGTGGGTGTGCACTGCAGTCGTCACCACGTACAGCCCATCGCTTCATCTTTTATTACTACATGAATGTTTGATTAACCAGGACTTGATTATTATCTCATGATGGTTTGAAATTAATTTTTCAAATGGTTAGGGTTTTGTAAAATGAATATTTTTCCCTTTTGTCAATGTCATTCTGTAACATCTTCAACAACGAACACCATGATTTTACTAATAAAACAAGATGGAAATAGATGAAGAGCCTCCTGATGGAACTTTTTATTTTAAATAAGTATTAACTTTGTCCACACAAATGCAAACACCTCCCCAATAAAATGGTTGCAGGTTGCACATTTTGTAGACTGCGAAAATACATAGTCCTGCAGCAGGCAAAAATATGGTATAAACACAAACATACTGTGTGTCATACAAGAGCAGCACTTAACTTTTTAGGTCTAACAGTGGTGTGTTGAATGTGATTTTGACAGATTGTTGTTGTTTTTAAATTAGTTGTTAGCAACAACAACCCTTCTTGTATGACCGGATAAACCTGCTGGGGGGCCCTGAGGCAAAAATGAGCTAATGGGCACCTGTTTATCCCACTCTGTGTGCAATGTGCACTGTTTCTCTGTGCTTGAAAACTAAGTGGCTCCAAGCTGGCTGTGTGGTAAATAAACACAAATATATTCAGGAATATGTTACACTTTAGCACAAAATTGAAAAATAAATAAATAAATAAGGTCTTGAATCTCAATTTTGACGCAGGAACCCTTTTCTGGACGGGAAGGGCCTCAAGTCGAACCAGGTTTCAGTTTGTTATTATGTCAGTTGATGTTGTGCTTTAGTGGTGCATCGTCCCGATCGCCTTTTTCGGAAGGAGGTCGATTTTTTTGAGTTTTCGCACACCAGTCATGTTGGTCAGAATGGCTTGAGTTGCGCCTATATTTATGAGACAACAACACGGAGACTCCGTGGTCCAAACCAGGACGGCAAACTGTATTATTCCTCTACTCCATTACTACTAGACAGGATCCACTCCTTCTGGTTTTACCTATCACAATAAAAGCCCTAGACATATAATATCCGCAGGTGAGTAATTTGCATTTTGGTGTCGTTAATTCATCAGGCCCTTGGTGTGTAAAGGCCTTAAGCCTGGAGCTTTTGGGAGGCCCATTTTGCATGATTAGTAATCAGCCTTTCTTCCTGTGCTCTATATAAACAATACAGTTTAATTGATTAATGTGTACCCTTACACTATGTGAAGCAAATAATACAGTTACAGGATATACATACCACAAAGAAAGTTCAAGAGAACTTTTGTTTTGTTTAGTTTGCAGCCCTTTTCACTTTCCAAAGCCCAGTTAGCCTGGCTCTGTCCAATATGTAACAACAACTAAAGCTAATTAAATAACGTTTGCCTATATTTAGTTTGTTTAATCCGTACAAAGACTCCACAAAGTCACTGTACCAAAACAAAAAAGGATAAAAGATGTTAATCAGTGAGCTTTAAAGGTGCTGTTAGGTGGACTTTTAAACAGAGCCAGGCTAACTGTTTCCATCTGCTTCCAGTCTTTATGCTAAGCTAACCAGCAGCTGGCTGGAGCTTCAGTGGTATTCTTGTGTATTGTTTCATTGTTTTGTTTAGTATATGTGTCTTTATGATGATTTGGTGGCCAGTAGTGGCCTTTTGTGAAATTTTTGTGTGCTACTTGTGTGTTTCAAAGTTTTTGTGGCAATTTCAATTGTGTGAATATACAATATAGCATAAGGGTGTTGTGATGTACCAGGTATTGACAATAACTGTGAAAAATGAAATATTGATATGTTAATAATACACATGATAATATTGTGTAAATAATCCAGCACCTCTTAAATCATTTTATATTTACAGTTATGGTTACAGACTATCTCTCCACCTCCCTACACTGGTATTTTGAGTGTAATTCATTTGCCAAAACAGAGACAAAACGCACAATAAACAAAGTTGAAGTTGAATTTCACTTCAAATTTTCTATAGATAATGTGATAATATCATGGGAAGGAATGACTGTAACAGTGGAGAGGAGATGTGCCGGTGGATCCCAGAGCAGACGCCAGCTATGATGTGAGACTGATGTCCTTAGAGACCCTTGAGGACATCTCGGAAGTAAGGCTGAAACCGCTTGTTTAAAGGGTACTGTGAGTAATAAAGGGTGTCAAGCTTTAGTTAACTTACCTGCACACAGTTCATCTATCATAGCCCGGGTTCTTATGGGTCGCTAAGTACAGCATGACCCCCCCTAGTGTTTACTAACCCCGTGATTTCCCCATAAAACAACACTGGAGTGGGTGAAGAGTCTTCTGATGAATTGAAATATTTATTTCTTACTGATAAGACCAAAACACAAAACATACAAAATACCAAGCTGTCAATTATATTGTCCGGCATAAAACGAGGGCACGAGGGCATCGGCTTCAACGTGATTGACTTATTGATAAAAAGACAAAAATGTACAATTCATTGATTATCATAAATAAGTACAAGCTTTGTACATACAGATGAGAACACCTCAAATTAAAACAGCTGAAGAATGAAATATAGAGAAACACCATGTACAACTGACTTCCTGTCAACTTTGGACATTTGCCTTCTTTATGTACTCAACAAAAAAATCGTCCACACAAATGTATCTGCTTCTTTAACTTAAAAGTTAATTTAACTTCTTCATCATGTCAGAGTGTGTAAGAAAAGCAAAATCACTGAGAATAAAATTAGCATCCACCGGTCACATTCATCACCTAAAGTCCACCACATTCAATTAAAAACCTGCTTTTTTCCTTTCCAGTTCTATCAGAGATTTGAAGGAGCGCCTCTAAAAACACTGGTGGTTTTTCAGTTGCTCCACATCACTAAAGCCACTTCCACAATTGGAGCACTGGAGTGCCGCCTTTTCACTGCTGTGTATGAGCTGATGTCTCTTTAAGTACTCCACGCGGCTGAACCGCTTCCCGCACGCTTCGCACCCGTACGGACGTTCGCCCGTGTGAATCCGCTGGTGCCGCTCCAAATTGCCCAGACGACTGAAGCTGCGTCCGCACTGAGGGCACCGGTGCGGCCTCTCGCCCGTGTGCACCAGATGATGCCGTTCCAGCGAGCGCGAGTGCGTGAAGCGCTTCCCGCAGATCTCGCAGCAGTGCGGCCTCTCGGCGGCACAGGCGCATTCGTGATTCTTGAGAGCCCAGGCGTGGCTGAACGTGTTGCCGCAGTGGGCGCAGGGGAAAAGACCTTCCTCTCCGCTGTCCTGTAAATGATTGGCTCCTAGTGGACAAGGGTGCTCCTCCATCTCAGCCTCGGTGGTGAAGCCTCCTCCACACTGCGGGCAGAAGTGGAGCAGGTCCGCGCCGCCCTCCTCTTCCCCTCCGCTCTCCCCGATACTCCCTGAAGCAGACAGTGGGGGCAGGTGCTCCGACTCTCCCTCCTCCACCACGTCCTTTCCAGTCATGACCGCCGCCGAGTCGCCCTCTCGCAACTTCTTGGACCAGCCTACCTTCAACTCTCTCACGGCGTCTTTCAACCTGCCTGGCCCTATCTGCTCCTCTCTCTGCAGGGTGGGCGGCTCCAGCTCTTCGTCCTGCTCCATTCCATCAAGACCAATGTACTTTGGGGCCAGGCTGTCCTCGCTTTCTCGCACTACCTCCGAGTCTGGGCTGACGGGCTGGGAGGCCGTCAGGGCGGCCTGTTCGCGGCCTCTCTCGGCCCTCAGTGCGGATTCCAGACCCCTCAGCTCATCCATGGTCATGCCGCTCTCCGACGGCTCCGAGGATTCCCCGTCCCAGTCCTCCTCCTCTTCTCCCTCACCCGAATGAAGGGTCGGGGGACGATCTGACAGCTCTCCTGAGCAGAGAGAAAGAGAGAGAGAGCCGGCATGAGCAATCATTTCCACTTTCTTTCAAACTATTCGGTCTCTGAACATTTCACTAACTCCCCCTCCCTCGATCAGTGTGTCCTGGGCTCATTACCTTCGCTTTGGGCTCTGGAGCCGGTTTGGAGGTTCTGGTTGGGCGGGTCCATCTTCAAAGCTTCCTTGATTAGCTGGAGAGAGGCGGGTTGATAGCCCTCTGTTTGTGGAAACTGCATTGAGAAGCACATAGAGACTTGTGAGTAACTCAGGTAGAATTATGAAATGCATTGTTGAATTTAAATACTTCTTCATTTTAACACTCATCATAGCCATACGTTCTGACCCTACCATGTTTACAATGCGCCTGGGAAATAAAGCTATATGATTTATTTAAAGCCATTTTATCAGCCATCAAAAACACTGTGTACTGACTTCACAGGGAGGCTAATAACACATTCGGCATGCTTTGAATATTCAAATGCAGAAGACAAGTGAAGAGTGGATCTGTGCCCTGCCAAGTTGGTCACGTGGTGGAATAGCAAACAGCTTTCCACCTCTATCAGTAGTATTTCTACCTAAAAGCTTGCCGCTCTTGAGATGTGGAGAGCCCTCCTCAACAGGCTCCTCTGGAAGCTAAATATCAAATCAATAGCCTTCCCTTCATCCACTACATCTCTGCAGTGATTTAATGGCTGAAAAGCACAACTCTCTCTGTGTTAGCTCTCTCTTTCTGTCTGCGTTCTTTTTCGTTTTCTCTACGAAGCTGCTGAGCGGTGCAGAGATGCTGTGCCACTTTCTCCTCCTACTCCTCCTCCTCCTCTGAGAAAGCCTGTCTCCCTCACCTCCTCTTTGATGTTGGCCGTCTCCTCCCCCTCACCGCTGTGGCTGCCCTCCCCTTCCTCGTCCTCCATCATCCCTCCCTCGTCCTCTTCTTCCCCGGGGAACTGGATGAGGTACATCTCCCTGGCCTCCTTTCCCCCTCTTCCTCTTCCTCCTGCTCCTGCTACCATCCCCACAGCTCCTGCCCTTCCTCCTCCTCCTCCTCCTCCTCCTCCTCCTTCACCACCAACGCCACCTCCTCCTCCTTCCTCCCACACACCTCCAGGCCAGCCTTTGCCATAAGCTGCTGCTGGGCCCTTCTTTGACTTGCCTCCTGTGGAGAAGAGAGGAAGACAAGGAAAGGGTGGGAGGGAGGGAGGTGAGAGAGGAAGGAGAAAGTGAGGAGGAGGGTGGGAGAGAGGGAGGGCAGAGGGAGACAGGAAGGAGAGAGAATGAAATATGAGGGGGAGAGAGACAGGTGGGAGGAGATGATTGGAAGGCCAGGAGAGAGAGATGGAGGAGAGAAGAGGGTGGAGAAGTGGTAGATGAGAAGGAGGAGGAGGAGGAGAGGTAGATGGGAACAGGAGTAGAGAGGAGGTTGGGGGGAAGGGAGAGAGAAAAAGGAGCAGGGGGAGGAGGAGAAGTGAGCATGATGGACGAGTGAGGAGAGAGGGGGCGTAGAAGGACAGACAAGAGAGCGGGAAGGAGAGAGAAACATGTGAAAGGGAGGAGAACAGCGAGAGTGGCAGAGACGAGAGGGAGAAGTGGAGTTGGCGGGGGCCGCGGGGGAGAGGAGGAGGAGGAAGAGGAAGAGGAGGAAGAGGAGAGGGAGGACATGTTGAAGGAGAAAGAGGAAGGGTGAGGATGAAAAGGTGAAAAGAGGAGAGAGAGAGAGACAGAGTAGAGAGAGGAGAAGTGGAGAGAGAGTGTAATTATGGCGGTGGTGGAGAGGAGCGGGAGAGGATTGGAGTGGAGGAGGAGGAGGAGGAGGTGGGGGAGGGAGGGAAGGAGGGGGAGTGTGTGTGTGTGCAACGTGATGAAGGAGAGAACAGAGCAGGAGGAGGTGGGGGCAGGGAGAGAGGAAGGAAAGGAGGAGAAGGCGTGAAGGAGAGAGGAGCGGCAAAGGGGAGGAGTAGGAGGAGGAGTTGCAGAGAGAGAGAGACACAGAGAAGTGAAGGAGGTGGGGGAGGAGGGAGAGGAAGGAGGAAGGAGCGGTAAGGGGAGGGGGAGGAGGTGGGGGGAGGAGGGAAGGAGGAGGAGTATGTGTGTGTGTGCAACGTGATGAAGGAGAGAACAGAGCAGGAGGAGGTGGGGGCAGGGAGAGAGAGAGGAAGGAAGGAGGAGAAGGCGTGAAGGAGAGAGGAGCGGCAAGGGGAGGAGGAGGAGGAGGAGTTGCAGCAGAGAGAGAGACAGAGAAGTGAAGGAGGTGGGGGGAGGAGGGAGAGGAGCAAGGCAGGAAGGGGAGGGAGGGAGAGAGTGTGCAAAAAGCACAGAGGAGTGGGAGGGACAGAATGCAAGCGGAGAGAGAGAGAGAGAGAGGAGAGGGGGAGGTGAAGGACAGAGGGAGCGAACATGAAGAGGAGGCGGAGGAGGAAGGGAGGAGGGAGAGATCAGCTCTTGCCAGATGGTTTCCAACAAAACAAGTGCGTCTTCACATTAAGCCCTGACTGCATAACAAGAACCCACATTCAATCTCACTGGAATATGTAAGATATTACAGAAAGATGGTAAATGTAAAGGTTTATATAGTGTGATGTAAGCCTCCTCCAAGCACTACTTACGGCCCCTCTGAACTTTTCGTTTCTTCCTCCCTCCTCCTCCTCCTCCTCTTCCTCCTCCAGCTCCTTCCTCCTCCTCCTCCTCTTCCTCCCTCGTCTTCAGCCCGGCCTTGCGTCTGTTGGCGGCCCAGCCCATCCCCAGCTTGCGTTCACTCTTCAGCTTGGTCTCGGTGATCCTCAGCCTCGTCTTGAGAGACTCGTTCTCCTTCCTGTTGAGAGACAGCTCCACCAGGTAGTCGTTCACCATGTCCTGGAACAGCTGCGTGATCTCGCACACCGACGCTCGGATCAGACTGTCCATGACGGCAGTCAGATGCGTCTCAAACGTGGACACCGACTCCTCCATCATTGTGGCGGCGGTGGCGGTATACCGGCACCGGTTCCGACCTGGTGGTGGTGATGACGGGTCAACAACAGTGTCATGAGTTATCAATAAAGTTTCACACTGTCTAACCTAGCTGTACCCACTGTCTATATACAAAAAAAACTTTATTAGTTAGCTAGCAGCTACACAATCTGTACAATCTCCATAGTAACAGTGTGGTTAGTACACCTCTGTTATCGTCTAATTACAGCTTTATTTAAGCAGTTTAACACCCCAAAAACACGACCTAGGTTAGGTGATGTTGTTAGTAAACTTGTAACGTTAATGTAACAGTAGTATATAAAGTAGAGGAGCAGCGTGCTAGCAGCTAATTTAGCTTTTACGCACCGTTTCTTGGATGAAATCCGGAGTTGAGGAGGAACTGAGAGACGTGAAGCGACGACAGACGGACGGTGTTGACTTCACGGATCGCGGGTAATCTTGGTTGATAAGCAGAGAGACACGGTGACAAAGGAAAGCGCCATCCAACTTCTTCTCCTGCCGTCTCTCTCTCTCTCTCTCTCTCTCTGTCTCTCTGCTGCTGCTCTACTGCTCCTTCTCTTCTCCTTCAGCTCTGGTTAATGATGCTGGAGCAAACTGCGCATGCGCGGTACCGTAATTACCCTACTACTCCAGAAAAGCCGCACCCAAAAACATATTCATATTGTATTATATATTCAAGATTCAAGATTCAAGCCCTTTATTGTCATTGTTTAGTACAACTAAATTATATTGTGACAATCCCATAGGTGCTAATGAAAAGATAATACAATAAAAAAAAACTCCTGTGAGGAGCAGCAGCCCTATCAGCATTTTCAAAACCAACTTATGAATGAAATGAATGAAAGACTTTATTTCGAACATATAATAAATAAAAACAGATACAAAATAATAACAAACAAAACAAGAGTTATAGTGTCCGAAAAGGAGTAGGTAGAAGAAAAACTTATATTACCCTACCCCTTTCTCACTTCTCCTCTATTAACTCATATATCATAGAATGATAATATAATATAATATAAAAACTATCCCAGATTTATTTACATCCCAAGTTGAATATTTGAAAAGCATCCCAAGTTTATTTACAACCCACAAATACATCCGGAGTTAAAAAATATATAACCAACCTTTAACACAACTCTTCCTCAACCATATACCTCCCAAAAATATCTTTCTTGTACAGCTTTTTAAATTGATTTATATTTAAAACGTGTGTTGAAAGCTGCTCAGCTCTGTACTCACTGATCTTTATTCCATGGTCTTCATGACTTGCTTTTACTTGACAAGCATACTTAGCTATTGTGTGTAGCTGTGTATTGTGCGTTTTGTATGTTCTTTCTTGTATGACTGTAGTATGTTTCTTTGTTTTGACCTGCCAGGGGACTACAGATGGGAATTAGTGTAAAGCTATAATCTGGTACGGTGCATCAAATGGGGACATTTATGTTTTAAACTGTACATGGTCCCTTTTAAAGGGACTATTTGTAACTTTCAGAAATGCTTGTTAACAACGACACCTGTAGCCGTTAAGTCAACGAAAGTCAACGTCGGGCTCGCACTTTGCTCGCTCTAAATAGACAT
Source organism: Sebastes umbrosus (assembly GCF_015220745.1). Taxonomy (NCBI): domain Eukaryota; kingdom Metazoa; phylum Chordata; class Actinopteri; order Perciformes; family Sebastidae; genus Sebastes; species Sebastes umbrosus. Next base: position 16,092,155 of record NC_051277.1, on the reverse strand, counting down.
GAACGAGCATCGCTCAAAACAGAGAGGCGATACACGTCAGCTAAAACCACAATATCACTCTTTATTTCAGCTGCTTGGCAGTAATGTTAGCTGACCAGACGAAGGTCTCTCCATGAATCGCTGCCGATCCTAGTGTTGGCTTTTCCTGCCTCAGCCTCCGGGGCTGAAGCAGGAAAAGCGGGTCGGTGCCGGGGTTGAAGCAGGAAGAGAAACGTTATCGTCTCCCGACTGCGCCCGCAGGGGAGACACCGGCACCCGTTCGGACACGATAAAGTAACTCGCTGCGGAGCCCGGTCACTTCACAAGACACGGGACACCTCTGTTGGTCTGGAGGAGCTGCAGCATTTATTTCTGCACAAACGTCCACTGTACATTCACTAGATATTCTCAGAGCTAAACTAACTCTTCTGCAGTGTGGAGTGAGCGCGCATGCCCGTCTAGCAGAGGTGGAGCGAGACAGCGAGAACGCGCGCTGTGTGTGTGAGTGAAGGCAAGCAGGCAGGCAGAAGAGGAGAGACTCCGGCCACACGCGAGCGCGCATACGCAAGCGCGCGCATGGGATCCTGACTCGGTAGATTTATACCTGTAAAAAGTTACAAACAGTCCCTTTAAATGAAATAATAAAATAAAATAAATAAAAAGAGATAGTGCAATATAAATATAAAAAATATAAAAAATAATACAATATAAAATATAAAAATATAATATGTATATTGATGAGATAACAGTTTTGCCAGATTATTGCACAAAGTGTCCGTCAGATAATTATATATTATTGCACAAAACAGTATTTACATTGCACAAAAGTGACACAAAAGTGACCAACGTGTTATTGCACATGTCCATAACAGTAGAATCATCACTTTGTACTTAATGTGGAACAGTGGTGATGATTTTTTTAAAGGAAATAATAACATACAACAAAATGCTTGGCTTCCGTGATGTTTATGTCAACCATACATCCACAGTGTTAACAGAAACTGTGTCTTCCGGGATGGATGGAGGCGCTGTGGTCACTTTGTCATGTTGCTCAGACTCTCTACAAGGAAGGAAGAAGAGGTTTCTTCCGCCTGTCGCCACTAGTGATGGGAATTCAGGCTCTTTTTAGTGAGCCAGATCATTTGGCTCAGCTCACCAAGAAGAGCCGGCTCTTTCGGCTCCCAAATGGCTCTTCGTTTTACCACTTCTGCCTTTTATATAATTCAGCCAAATTTAGCGCTGTTTTGACCTATGATTAGTATGTGTACACATATATCACTTAAATTATTCAATATAATTACACTAAACCTTATATATCATATGCTGATCACTCTGTGCAATAATTATATAATTATCTGACGGACACTTTGTGCAATAATCTGGCAAAACTGTTATCTGGCAAAACTGTTAACTATTATCTTATATATTTTTTTATATTTATATTGCACTATCTCTTTTTTGTATTGTATTATCTTTTCATTAGCACCTATGGGATTGTCACAATCTAATTTCGTTGTACTACACGATGACAATAAAGAGCTTGAATCTTGAATCTTGAAATCACTTCCAGAATACCATAATTTTACAAGCTGCTTCATTTCCAACTGTCACTCATCTTGTCTGCTATTCGCGCATCACACTCCTCTGTCTCTTTCTCTCTTCCTCTCCCTCCTGCTCTGTACCTGTAGACCGTCAGCGTGCTGCCCCTCCCTGCTTGATGGTATGATCTTTGTCTGTCATCACCTCATTGGTCGCACGGACGTCATTAACACAACATTCAGTCACAGTCAGTGCATGGAGTGCCCTTGGCGCGGAGAAGATCGTCCTATCATTCTGCCTTGAATTAATTAAAGAAAGAAACAAAAAAAACTTTCACTTAAAAGAGCCGGTTCAAAAAGCCGGCTCGTTCACAACGACACATCACTAGTCAGCAGCATCCGCAGCGTGTGAAGAAGAGGAGTAAAGAAGACAGCACTACAAAGGAGTAATCATGCCGATGTTTGTTGTGAACACCAACGTGGCCAAAAGTGACGTACCGGCGGCTCTGCTGTCCGAGGCCACCGAGGAGCTGGCCAAAGCGATGGGCAAACCTGCACAGGTAGGCCAGCAGCTTATTCCTGCAGGATATATGCTCACCGTGCTCACTATGAAACTAACGACGCATCTGTCTCCATACTTTCCTATATGGATCAGCTGTGCAATATCATTTTCCACTTTGGCAATTTTGTTTATAGTCTGTTTATTGTCAATACTGTAGATACTGCTCCTTTTTATACTTCCTTCTATTTAAATGGTTCATATTTTGTTACACTTTGTTTAGCTCTTATTTACTGTGTTAGCTGATGCAATATTGCTTTTTGCACTATCCCCTTTGCTGCTGTACACTGCAAATTTCCCCACTGCGGGACTAATAAAGGAATATCTTATTTTATCTATATGTATTTAATTTATCTGCTGAATGCAATACGACTAACACCTGAAGCCTGATTTCTATTGAACTATAAGTAGAGATTATACCTCTCTACTCAATGAATAAGGCAATAGTTTATTGTGCAAGTATGCAAACACAGATTTGACTGTTATTTGTAGAGTTAGCATGGGTAGATGATTAATCAGCGGTGTCAGTTCACTAAACCCGCAGGTTAAAGCAAATCTTCTATCATATCATACAAACCGAATACTTTTTTAAGGGGACCTATTGGGCTTTTGTGTTTTTTTTCCTTTTCTTTAGTGCGTTATATAGTTTTATTGTGCATGTAACAGTTCTGCATAGTTACAAAGCCTAAAGTCCACACCAAAGGGAGTTAATTCTCCCCCACAAAAACACTGCTTTTGAACTGCCTGAAACGCCTAGCTTGAAGTCCTGCTTTTTCTTCCGTAACTTTGTGATGTCACCAAGTCACACATTTTTCCTATAGCGGCTGGTTCGAGCGGAGCTGGAGTGGAGTCCAAAGAGTTTCAGACAGAGGGTGAAAAATAAGGCATTTTTTGAACATTAAAGCATCTAAACATGTTCTAATAGAAACCCCAAATACAAGTATGCAGTTGAAAATAAGCATAATAGGTACCCTTTAAAATAGGACTCATAGGCAGCTATATAATAAGACAATATGTCATGTGTCACATCATGTGTGCAGCATTTGATTCCAAGACAAATTTCCCTCTGGAGACACTAAAGTGTATCTTATTGTATCGTTCAAAGAGTTCAAAATATAAAATAATTTGCTACCTACATTTTTTCTTTCAGTTCAACTAGCATGCACAAAAATATTCAACATAAAGTAACTTGCACATAAAATAAATATTTAAAATGTGGGTTTACATTGTAGGGTATTGTTTCTGGGAATTCTAATATTTTTAGGTTAAATATCTTTTAAATGTGAATCTTTTTAGGCAAGAAATGTTAAGAAAAAAAATAGATTAAAGGGGTTCAGTATTTCCACCAGAATAAAAGTATGAATCTGCATTTAGACCATTATGTAGGAAAAATATACTGTAAGTTAAACAGTCAAATTAATGAATACAGTACATTAAAATATTAGAAAATTCCACAGCTATTTTTCAGTGACTTGTCAAAAAATGTCTTCAGGGTGGTGCTGCTGTGGGGAAATTTGTTTGATTTTGATTCATGACTTCACTATTTAAAAAATCCTGACCTCAGTTTTGTGTCTCTGTCTTGCGTATACCAGTACATCGCAGTGCATATCAACCCTGACCAAATGATGATGTTTGGAGGAAAGGGAGACCCCTGCGCACTCTGCTCCATCCACAGTATTGGCAAGATCGGCGGTGCTCAGAACAAGCAATACGCTAAACTCCTGTGTGGACTGCTCAACAAACACCTGGGCGTCTCTCCTGACAGGTAGTACACACACACACACACACACACACACAGCAACCAGTACATTTACTGCACATAACGTGATAAGTAAAGGTAACATGGTGACAGAAACACACAGACTCATTGTACCTCACATACCTTGCTCACCGTTAATGTCCAATCCCATTAACCTATTTCTCTGTGTCTATTTCAGGATTTACATTAACTTTATAGACATGGATGCAGCCAATGTGGCCTGGAACAACACTACCTTTGGCTGAGATGGAGGTCGACA
>NC_051277.1:14530029-14550361 GCF_015220745.1 Sebastes umbrosus | reverse complement strand
CGGCTAAACACACTGAGCCTAATGGCTATATATTTAAATAAAGTTCACAGGTGTCTATCATCTTGCCAAATTTCATGAGTTTTCGAGTACCTAAAGGTATGTTCAAAATCTGAAAGACATAAGGGGGCGCTAGAGAGCCAACATGCCACGCCCAAGCAAAATTTCACCACTAAAATGAAGTAATTACTAGTTTGGATGTGTGGTGTAAAGTTTCATAAATTTTTGTGCATCCTAAAGTCTTCAAATATGCGTTCGTAATTCTAAAATCACGCAGGAAGTCCAACATGGCTGACTTCCTGTTTGCCGAAGAATCTCAAAATCATTTAATCCAGGTATGAGGGCGTGAGCAATGACATACTTGAATTTCGTGAAGATCGAAGAAACTTTCTCTGAAAAACTGCGTACGTTAGGGGGCGCTATGGAGCCCTCTTGGAGACACCCGAGCCCAGTCACTCCAGAACATTGAATTTCCCACCAGTTCTGACGCATACTCCACTTTTCGTGAGTTTTGGGGATGGCTAAGGTCGTCAAAAACGCGATCTTGCAGCGGAAAAAGAATAATAATAAATCCCCAGAAAAACAATAGGTTCCTTGCACTTCGTGCCAGGACACCGTTGGGTCCTGGCACTTTCGTGCTCGGGCCCTAATAATCCCAGAAAAACAATAGGTTCCTTGCACTTCGTGCCAGGACACCGTTGGGTCCCTGGCACTTTCGTGCTCGGGCCCTAATAATAATAATCCCCAGAAAAACAATAGGTTCCTTGCACTTCGTGCCAGGACACCGTTGTGGTCCTGGCACTTTCGTGCTCGGGCCCTAATAATAATCCCCAGAAAAACAATAGGTTCCTTGCACTTCGTTGCCAGGACACCGTGGGTCCTGGCACTTTCGTGCTCGGGCCCTAATTAAAGCTGCAAGCAGCGATGAACGGGCCCTCGCCCCTTGCGCGTCGAGGATGCTGGCGGGACGCCGACCGACGCGGCCGGGCACCGTGAAGCCGAAACTCTGACGAGCGCCACGACGCCTGCCGCAAGGCTCTACGACAGGCACTCTCTGCTGAGCGATATAACACCTCCCACAAGACTCTACGACAAACGGATCACGAGTTATGAAAGGGGGGCGTGGCTAATGTGTAGGGGGCGGGCATAACTTTCACCAATGAAACAGGCACTCTCTGCTGAGTGATATGACACACCCCCACAAGACTCTACTACAAACGGATCATGAGTTATGAAAGGGGGCGGGGCTAATGTGTAGGGGGCGGTGGCTAACCATCCCCAATGAAACAGGCACTCTCTGCTGAGTGATATGACACCTCCCGCAAGACTCTACTATAAACGGTTCATGAGATATGAAAGGGGGCGGGCTAACGTCCTTGGGGCGGGGCTATGAGTATAATTTTTCATATACATGTCATCCGTACTTTACCACCATCATACCTGAGAGATTTGGGGCAGATCGGACTATGTACAGTTGAGTTACAATAACTGCCTGTTTCATGGCGAATGGCTCAAAATGGACGCCACGCCACGTTCCGCTCGTTAAGTGAAAACTCACGATTTTAATAACTTTTCATCTTCAAGGTCTTAAGATGGTCCTGACCAAATTTCAAATCGATCTGATTAAATCTGTAGGAGGAGTTCGTTAAAGTACGCGGCCTATAAAATGCTAAAGTGACATGAAATCCAATATGGCCGACTTCCGGGTGGGCGGAGCTAATGAAACCCAATGAGGAATATGTTTCAAATGATGAGTGGATATGCATACCAAATTTTCATGATTATCGGATCAACTTTGACAAAGTTAAAATTTCAACGCGTTAGGGGGCGCTATAGAGCCGGCTAAACACACTGAGCCTAATGGCTATATATTTAAATAAGTTCACAGGTGTCTATCATCTTGCCAAATTTCATGAGTTTTCGAGTACCCTAAAGGTATGTTCAAAATCTGAAAGACATAAGGGGGCGCTAGAGAGCCCACATGCCACGCCCAAGCAAAATTTCACCACTAAAATGAAGTAATTACTAGTTTGGATGTGTGTGTAAGTTTCATAAATTTTTGTGCATCCTAAAGTCTTCAAATATGCGTTCGTAAATTCTAAAATCACGCAGGAAGTCCAACATGGCTGACTTCCTGTTTGCCGAAGAAATCTCAAAATCATTTAATCCAGGTATGAGGGCGTGAGCAATGGACATACTTGAATTTCGTGAAGATCGAAGAAACCTTTCTCTGAAAAACTGCGTACGTTAGGGGGCGCTATGGAGCCCTCTGGAGACACCCGAGCCCAGTCACTCCAGAACATTGAATTTCCCACCAGTTCTGACGCATACTCCACTTTTCGTGAGTTTTGGGGATGGCTAAGGTCGTCAAAAACGCGATCTTGCAGCGGAAAAAGAATAATAATTAAAGCTGCAAGCAGCGATGAACGGGCCCCTCGCCCCTTGCGCGTCGAGGATGCTGGCGGGACGCCGACCGACGCGGCCGGGCACCGTGAAGCCGAAACTCTGACGAGCGCCACGACGCCTGCCGCAAGGCTCTACGACAGGCACTCTCTGCTGAGCGATATAACACCTCCCACAAGACTCTACGACAAACGGATCACGAGTTATGAAAGGGGGCGTGGCTAATGTGTAGGGGGCGGGCATAACTTTCACCAATGAAACAGGCACTCTCTGCTGAGTGATATGACACCCCCCCACAAGACTCTACTACAAACGGATCATGAGTTATGAAAGGGGGCGGGGCTAATGTGTAGGGGGCGGGGCTAACCATCCCCAATGAAACAGGCACTCTCTGCTGAGTGATATGACACCTCCCGCAAGACTCTACTATAAAACGGTTCATGAGATATGAAAGGGGGCGGGGCTAACGTCTGGGGCGGGGCTATGAGTATAATTTTTTCATATACATGTCATCAGTACTGGACCACCATCATACCTGAGAGATTTGGGGCAGATCGGACTATGTACAGTTGAGTTACAATAACTGCCTGTTTCATGGCGAATGGCTCAAAATGGACGCCACGCCACGTTCCGCTCGTTAAGTGAAAACTCACGATTTTAATAACTTTTCATCTTCAAGGTCTTAAGATGGTCCTGACCAAATTTCAAATCGATCTGATTAAATCTGTAGGAGGAGTTCGTTAAAGTACGCGGCCTATAAAATGCTAAAAGTGACATGAAATCCAATATGGCCGACTTCCGGGTGGGCGGAGCTAATGAAACCCAATGAGGAATATGTTTCAAATGATGAGTGGGATATGCATACCAAATTTCATGATTATCGGATCAACTTTGACAAAGTTAAAATTTCAACGCGTTAGGGGGCGCTATAGAGCCGGCTAAACACACTGAGCCTAATGGCTATATATTTAAATAAAGTTCACAGGTGTCTATCATCTTGCCAAATTTCATGAGTTTTCGAGTACCTAAAGGTATGTTCAAAATCTGAAAGACATAAGGGGGCGCTAGAGAGCCAACATGCCACGCCCAAGCAAAATTTCACCACTAAAATGAAGTAATTACTAGTTTGGATGTGTGTGTAAAGTTTCATAAATTTTTGTGCATCCTAAAGTCTTCAAATATGCGTTCGTAAATTCTAAAATCACGCAGGAAGTCCAACATGGCTGACTTCCTGTTTGCCGAAGAAATCTCAAAATCATTTAATCCAGGTATGAGGGCGTGAGCAATGACATACTTGAATTTCGTGAAGATCGAAGAAACTTTCTCTGAAAAACTGCGTACGTTAGGGGGCGCTATGGAGCCCTCTGGAGACACCCGAGCCCAGTCACTCCAGAACATTGAATTTCCCACCAGTTCTGACGCATACTCCACTTTTCGTGAGTTTTGGGGATGGCTAAGGTCGTCAAAAACGCGATCTCGCAGCGGAAAAAGAATAATAATAATAATCCCCAGAAAAACAATAGGTTCCTTGCACTTCGTGCCAGGACACCGTTGGGTCCTGGCACTTTCGTGCTCGGGCCCTAATTAAAGCTGCAAGCAGCGATGAACGGGCCCTCGCCCCTTGCGCGTCAAGGATGCTGGCGGGACGCCGACCGACGCGGCCGGGCACCGTGAAGCCGAAACTCTGACGAGCGCCACGACGCCTGCCGCAAGGCTCTACGACAGGCACTCTCTGCTGAGCGATATAACACCTCCCACAAGACTCTACGACAAACGGATCACGAGTTATGAAAGGGGGCGTGGCTAATGTGTAGGGGGCGGGCATAACTTTCACCAATGAAACAGGCACTCTCTGCTGAGTGATATGACACCCCCCACAAGACTCTACTACAAACGGATCATGAGTTATGAAAGGGGGCGGGGCTAATGTGTAGGGGGCGGGGCTAACCATCCCCAATGAAACAGGCACTCTCTGCTGAGTGATATGACACCTCCCGCAAGACTCTACTATAAACGGTTCATGAGATATGAAAGGGGGCGGGGCTAACGTCTTGGGGCGGGGCTATGAGTATAATTTTTCATATACATGTCATCAGTACTGGACCACCATCATACCTGAGAGATTTGGGGCAGATCGGACTATGTACAGTTGAGTTACAATAACTGCCTGTTTCATGGCGAATGGCTCAAAATGGACGCCACGCCACGTTCCGCTCGTTAATTGAAAACTCACGATTTTTAATAACTTTTCATCTTCAAGGTCTTAAGATGGTCCTGACCAAATTTCAAATCGATCTGATTAAATCTGTAGGAGGAGTTCGTTAAAGTACGCGGCCTATAAAATGCTAAAAGTGACATGAAATCCAATATGGCCGACTTCCGGGTGGGCGGAGCTAATGAAACCCAATGAGGAATATGTTTCAAATGATGAGTGGGATATGCATACCAAATTTCATGAATATCGGATCAACTTTGACAAAGTTAAAATTTCAACGCGTTAGGGGGCGCTATAGAGCCGGCTAAACACACTGAGCCTAATGGCTATACAGTTACATAAAGTTCACAGGTGTCTATCATCTTGCCAAATTTCATGAGTTTTCGAGTACCTAAAGGTATGTTCAAAATCTGAAAGACATAAGGGGGCGCTAGAGAGCCAACATGCCACGCCCAAGCAAAATTTCACCACTAAAATTAAGTAATTACTAGTTTGGATGTGTGTGTAAAGTTTCATAAATTTTTGTGCATCCTAAAGTCTTCAAATATGCGTTCGTAAATTCTAAAATCACGCAGGAAGTCCAACATGGCTGACTTCCTGTTTGCCGAAGAAATCTCAAAATCATTTAATCCAGGTATGAGGGCGTGAGCAATGACATACTTGAATTTCGTGAAGATCGAAGAAACTTTCTCTGAAAAACTGCGTACGTTAGGGGGCGCTATGGAGCCCTCTGGAGACACCCGAGCCCAGTCACTCCAGAACATTGAATTTCCCACCAGTTCTGACGCATACTCCACTTTTCGTGAGTTTTGGGGATGGCTAAGGTCGTCAAAAACGCGATCTCGCAGCGGAAAAAGAATAATAATAATAATCCCCAGAAAAACAATAGGTTCCTTGCACTTCGTGCCAGGACACCGTTGGGTCCTGGCACTTTCGTGCTCGGGCCCTAATAATAATCCCCAGAAAAACAATAGGTTCCTTGCACTTCGTGCCAGGACACCGTTGGGTCCTGGCACTTTCGTGCTCGGGCCCTAATAATAATAATCCCCAGAAAAACAATAGGTTCCTTGCACTTCGTGCCAGGACACCGTTGGGTCCTGGCACTTTCGTGCTCGGGCCCTAATTAAAGCTGCAAGCAGCGATGAACGGGCCCTCGCCCCTTGCGCGTCGAGGATGCTGGCGGGACGCCGACCGACGCGGCCGGGCACCGTGAAGCCGAAACTCTGACGAGCGCCACGACGCCTGCCGCAAGGCTCTACGACAGGCACTCTCTGCTGAGCGATATAACACCTCCCACAAGACTCTACGACAAACGGATCACGAGTTATGAAGGGGGCGTGGCTAATGTGTAGGGGCGGGCATAACTTTCACCAATGAAACAGGCACTCTCTGCTGAGTGATATGACACCCCCCACAAGACTCTACTACAAACGGATCATGAGTTATGAAAGGGGGCGGGGCTAATGTGTAGGGGGCGGGGCTAACCATCCCCAATGAAACAGGCACTCTCTGCTGAGTGATATGACACCTCCCGCAAGACTCTACTATAAACGGTTCATGAGATATGAAAGGGGGCGGGGCTAACGTCTTGGGGCGGGGCTATGAGTATAATTTTTCATATACATGTCATCAGTACTGGACCACCATCATACCTGAGAGATTTGGGGCAGATCGGACTATGTACAGTTGAGTTACAATAACTGCCTGTTTCATGGCGAATGGCTCAAAATGGACGCCACGCCACGTTCCGCTCGTTAAGTGAAAACTCACGATTTTAATAACTTTCATCTTCAAGGTCTTAAGATGGTCCTGACCAAATTTCAAATCGATCTGATTAAATCTGTAGGAGGAGTTCGTTAAAGTACGCGGCCTATAAAATGCTAAAAGTGACATGAAATCCAATATGGCCGACTTCCGGGTGGGCGGAGCTAATGAAACCCAATGAGGAATATGTTTCAAATGATGAGTGGGATATGCATACCAAATTTCATGATTATCGGATCAACTTTGACAAAGTTAAAATTTCAACGCGTTAGGGGGCGCTATAGAGCCGGCTAAACACACTGAGCCTAATGGCTATATATTTAAATAAAGTTCACAGGTGTCTATCATCTCGCCAAATTTCATGAGTTTTCGAGTACCTAAAGGTATGTTCAAAATCTGAAAGACATAAGGGGGCGCTAGAGAGCCAACATGCCACGCCCAAGCAAAATTTCACCACTAAAATGAAGTAATTACTAGTTTGGATGTGTGTGTAAAGTTTCATAAATTTTTGTGCATCCTAAAGTCTTCAAATATGCGTTCGTAAATTCTAAAATCACGCAGGAAGTCCAACATGGCTGACTTCCTGTTTGCCGAAGAAATCTCAAAATCATTTAATCCAGGTATGAGGGCGTGAGCAATGACATACTTGAATTTCGTGAAGATCGAAGAAACTTTCTCTGAAAAACTGCGTACGTTAGGGGGCGCTATGGAGCCCTCTGGAGACACCCGAGCCCAGTCACTCCAGAACATTGAATTTCCCACCAGTTCTGACGCATACTCCACTTTTCGTGAGTTTTGGGGATGGCTAAGGTCGTCAAAAACGCGATCTTGCAGCGGAAAAAGAATAATAATTAAAGCTGCAAGCAGCGATGAACGGGCCCTCGCCCCTTGCGCGTCGAGGATGCTGGCGGGACGCCGACCGACGCGGCCGGGCACCGTGAAGCCGAAACTCTGACGAGCGCCACGACGCCTGCCGCAAGGCTCTACGACAGGCACTCTCTGCTGAGCGATATAACACCTCCCACAAGACTCTACGACAAACGGATCACGAGTTATGAAAGGGGGCGTGGCTAATGTGTAGGGGGCGGGCATAACTTTCACCAATGAAACAGGCACTCTCTGCTGAGTGATATGACACCCCCCACAAGACTCTACTACAAACGGATCATGAGTTATGAAAGGGGGCGGGGCTAATGTGTAGGGGGCGGGGCTAACCATCCCCAATGAAACAGGCACTCTCTGCTGAGTGATATGACACCTCCCGCAAGACACTACTATAAACGGTTCATGAGATATGAAAGGGGGCGGGGCTAACGTCTTGGGGCGGGGCTATGAGTATAATTTTTCATATACATGTCATCAGTACTGGACCACCATCATACCTGAGAGATTTGGGGCAGATCGGACTATGTACAGTTGAGTTACAATAACTGCCTGTTTCATGGCGAATGGCTCAAAATGGACGCCACGCCACGTTCCGCTCGTTAAGTGAAAACTCACGATTTTAATAACTTTTCATCTTCAAGGTCTTAAGATGGTCCTGACCAAATTTCAAATCGATCTGATTAAATCTGTAGGAGGAGTTCGTTAAAGTACGCGGCCTATAAATGCTAAAAGTGACATGAAATCCAATATGGCCGACTTCCGGGTGGGCGGAGCTAATGAAACCCAATGAGGAATATGTTTCAAATGATGAGTGGGATATGCATACCAAATTTCATGAATATCGGATCAACTTTGACAAAGTTAAATTTCAACGCGTTAGGGGGCGCTATAGAGCCGGCTAAACACACTGAGCCTAATGGCTATATATTTAAATAAAGTTCACAGGTGTCTATCATCTTGCCAAATTTCATGAGTTTTCGAGTACCTAAAGGTATGTTCAAAATCTGAAAGACATAAGGGGGCGCTAGAGAGCCAACATGCCACGCCCAAGCAAAATTTCACCACTAAAATTAAGTAATTACTAGTTTGGATGTGTGTGTAAAGTTTCATAAATTTTTGTGCATCCTAAAGTCTTCAAATATGCGTTCGTAAATTCTAAAATCACGCAGGAAGTCCAACATGGCTGACTTCCTGTTTGCCGAAGAAATCTCAAAATCATTTAATCCAGGTATGAGGGCGTGAGCAATGACATACTTGAATTTCGTGAAGATCGAAGAAACTTTCTCTGAAAAACTGCGTACGTTAGGGGGCGCTATGGAGCCCTCTGGAGACACCCGAGCCCAGTCACTCCAGAACATTGAATTTCCCACCAGTTCTGACGCATACTCCACTTTTCGTGAGTTTTGGGATGGCTAAGGTCGTCAAAAACGCGATCTTGCAGCGGAAAAAGAATAATAATAATAATCCCCAGAAAAACAATAGGTTCCTTGCACTTCGTGCCAGGACACCGTTGGGTCCTGGCACTTTCGTGCTCGGGCCCTAATTAAAGCTGCAAGCAGCGATGAACGGGCCCTCGCCCCTTGCGCGTCGGGGATGCTGGCGGGACGCCGACCGACGCGGCCGGGCACCGTGAAGCCGAAACTCTGACGAGCGCCACGACGCCTGCCGCAAGGCTCTACGACAGGCACTCTCTGCTGAGCGATATAACACCTCCCACAAGACTCTACGACAAACGGATCACGAGTTATGAAAGGGGGCGTGGCTAATGTGTAGGGGGCGGGCATAACTTTCACCAATGAAACAGGCACTCTCTGCTGAGTGATATGACACCCCCCACAACACTCTACTACAAACGTATCATGAGTTATGAAAGGGGGCGGGGCTAATGTGTAGGGGGCGGGGCTAACCATCCCCAATGAAACAGGCACTCTCTGCTGAGTGATATGACACCTCCCGCAAGACTCTACTATAAACGGTTCATGAGATATGAACGGGGGCGGGGCTAACGTCTTGGGGCGGGGCTATGAGTATAATTTTTCATATACATGTCATCAGTACTGGACCACCATCATACCTGAGAGATTTGGGGCAGATCGGACTATGTACAGTTGAGTTACAATAACTGCCTGTTTCATGGCGAATGGCTCAAAATGGACGCCACGCCACGTTCCGCTCGTTAAGTGAAAACTCACGATTTTAATAACTTTTCATCTTCAAGGTCTTAAGATGGTCCTGACCAAATTTCAAATCGATCTGATTAAATCTGTAGGAGGAGTTCGTTAAAGTACGCGGCCTATAAAATGCTAAAAGTGACATGAAATCCAATATGGCCGACTTCCGGGTGGGCGGAGCTAATGAAACCCAATGAGGAATATGTTTCAAATGATGAGTGGGATATGCATACCAAATTTCATGATTATCGGATCAACTTTGACAAAGTTAAAATTTCAACGCGTTAGGGGGCGCTATAGAGCCGGCTAAACACACTGAGCCTAATGGCTATATATTTAAATAAAGTTCACAGGTGTCTATCATCTTGCCAAATTTCATGAGTTTTCGAGTACCTAAAGGTATGTTCAAAATCTGAAAGACATAAGGGGGCGCTAGAGAGCCAACATGCCACGCCCAAGCAAAATTTCACCACTAAAATGAAGTAATTACTAGTTTGGATGTGTGTGTAAAGTTTCATAAATTTTTGTGCATCCTAAAGTCTTCAAATATGCGTTCGTAAATTCTAAAATCACGCAGGAAGTCCAACATGGCTGACTTCCTGTTTGCCGAAGAAATCTCAAAATCATTTAATCCAGGTATGAGGGCGTGAGCAATGACATACTTGAATTTCGTGAAGATCGAAGAAACTTTCTCTGAAAAACTGCGTACGTTAGGGGGCGCTATGGAGCCCTCTGGAGACACCCGAGCCCAGTCACTCCAGAACATTGAATTTCCCACCAGTTCTGACGCATACTCCACTTTTCGTGAGTTTTGGGGATGGCTAAGGTCGTCAAAAACGCGATCTTGCAGCGGAAAAAGAATAATAATAATCCCCAGAAAAACAATAGGTTCCTTGCACTTCGTGCCAGGACACCGTTGGGTCCTGGCACTTTCGTGCTCGGGCCCTAATAATAATCCCCAGAAAAACAATAGGTTCCTTGCACTTCGTGCCAGGACACCGTTGGGTCCTGGCACTTTCGTGCTCGGGCCCTAATAATCCCCAGAAAAACAATAGGTTCCTTGCACTTCGTGCCAGGACACCGTTGGGTCCTGGCACTTTCGTGCTCGGGCCCTAATTAAAGCTGCAAGCAGCGATGAACGGGCCCTCGCCCCTTGCGCGTCGGGGATGCTGGCGGGACGCCGACCGACGCGGCCGGGCACCGTGAAGCCGAAACTCTGACGAGCGCCACGACGCCTGCCGCAAGGCTCTACGACAGGCACTCTCTGCTGAGCGATATAACACCTCCCACAAGACTCTACGACAAACGGATCACGAGTTATGAAAGGGGGCGTGGCTAATGTGTAGGGGGCGGGCATAACTTTCACCAATGAAACAGGCACTCTCTGCTGAGTGATATGACACCCCCCACAAGACTCTACTACAAACGGATCATGAGTTATGAAAGGGGGCGGGGCTAATGTGTAGGGGGCGGGGCTAACCATCCCCAATGAAACAGGCACTCTCTGCTGAGTGATATGACACCTCCCGCAAGACTCTACTATAAACGGTTCATGAGATATGAAAGGGGGCGGGGCTAACGTCTTGGGGCGGGGCTATGAGTATAATTTTTCATATACATGTCATCAGTACTGGACCACCATCATACCTGAGAGATTTGGGGCAGATCGGACTATGTACAGTTGAGTTACAATAACTGCCTGTTTCATGGCGAATGGCTCAAAATGGACGCCACGCCACGTTCCGCTCGTTAAGTGAAAACTCACGATTTTAATAACTTTTCATCTTCAAGGTCTTAAGATGGTCCTGACCAAATTTCAAATCGATCTGATTAAATCTGTAGGAGGAGTTCGTTAAAGTACGCGGCCTATAAAATGCTAAAAGTGACATGAAATCCAATATGGCCGACTTCCGGGTGGGCGGAGCTAATGAAACCCAATGAGGAATATGTTTCAAATGATGAGTGGGATATGCATACCAAATTTCATGATTATCGGATCAACTTTGACAAAGTTAAAATTTCAACGCGTTAGGGGGCGCTATAGAGCCGGCTAAACACACTGAGCCTAATGGCTATATATTTAAATAAAGTTCACAGGTGTCTATCATCTTGCCAAATTTCATGAGTTTTCGAGTACCTAAAGGTATGTTCAAAATCTGAAAGACATAAGGGGGCGCTAGAGAGCCAACATGCCACGCCCAAGCAAAATTTCACCACTAAAATGAAGTAATTACTAGTTTGGATGTGTGTGTAAAGTTTCATAAATTTTTGTGCATCCTAAAGTCTTCAAATATGCGTTCGTAAATTCTAAAATCACGCAGGAAGTCCAACATGGCTGACTTCCTGTTTGCCGAAGAAATCTCAAAATCATTTAATCCAGGTATGAGGGCGTGAGCAATGACATACTTGAATTTCGTGAAGATCGAAGAAACTTTCTCTGAAAAACTGCGTACGTTAGGGGGCGCTATGGAGCCCTCTGGAGACACCCGAGCCCAGTCACTCCAGAACATTGAATTTCCCACCAGTTCTGACGCATACTCCACTTTTCGTGAGTTTTGGGGATGGCTAAGGTCGTCAAAAACGCGATCTTGCAGCGGAAAAAGAATAATAATTAAAGCTGCAAGCAGCGATGAACGGGCCCTCGCCCCTTGCGCGTCGAGGATGCTGGCGGGACGCCGACCGACGCGGCCGGGCACCGTGAAGCCGAAACTCTGACGAGCGCCACGACGCCTGCCGCAAGGCTCTACGACAGGCACTCTCTGCTGAGCGATATAACACCTCCCACAAGACTCTACGACAAACGGATCACGAGTTATGAAAGGGGGCGTGGCTAATGTGTAGGGGGCGGGCATAACTTTCACCAATGAAACAGGCACTCTCTGCTGAGTGATATGACACCCCCCACAAGACTCTACTACAAACGGATCATGAGTTATGAAAGGGGGCGGGGCTAATGTGTAGGGGGCGGGGCTAACCATCCCCAATGAAACAGGCACTCTCTGCTGAGTGATATGACACCTCCCGCAAGACTCTACTATAAACGGTTCATGAGATATGAAAGGGGGCGGGGCTAACGTCTTGGGGCGGGGCTATGAGTATAATTTTTCATATACATGTCATCAGTACTGGACCACCATCATACCTGAGAGATTTGGGGCAGATCGGACTATGTACAGTTGAGTTACAATAACTGCCTGTTTCATGGCGAATGGCTCAAAATGGACGCCACGCCACGTTCCGCTCGTTAAGTGAAAACTCACGATTTTAATAACTTTTCATCTTCAAGGTCTTAAGATGGTCCTGACCAAATTTCAAATCGATCTGATTAAATCTGTAGGAGGAGTTCGTTAAAGTACGCGGCCTATAAAATGCTAAAAGTGACATGAAATCCAATATGGCCGACTTCCGGGTGGGCGGAGCTAATGAAACCCAATGAGGAATATGTTTCAAATGATGAGTGGGATATGCATACCAAATTTCATGATTATCGGATCAACTTTGACAAAGTTAAAATTTCAACGCGTTAGGTGGCGCTATAGAGCCGGCTAAACACACTGAGCCTAATGGATATATATTTAAATAAAGTTCACAGGTGTCTATCATCTTGCCAAATTTCATGAGTTTTCGAGTACCTAAAGGTATGTTCAAAATCTGAAAGACATAAGGGGGCGCTAGAGAGCCAACATGCCACGCCCAAGCAAAATTTCACCACTAAAATTAAGTAATTACTAGTTTGGATGTGTGTGTAAAGTTTCATAAATTTTTGTGCATCCTAAAGTCTTCAAATATGCGTTCGTAAATTCTAAAATCACGCAGGAAGTCCAACATGGCTGACTTCCTGTTTGCCGAAGAAATCTCAAAATCATTTAATCCAGGTATGAGGGCGTGAGCAATGACATACTTGAATTTCGTGAAGATCGAAGAAACTTTCTCTGAAAAACTGCGTACGTTAGGGGGCGCTATGGAGCCCTCTGGAGACACCCGAGCCCAGTCACTCCAGAACATTGAATTTCCCACCAGTTCTGACGCATACTCCACTTTTCGTGAGTTTTGGGGATGGCTAAGGTCGTCAAAAACGCGATCTCGCAGCGGAAAAAGAATAATAATTAAAGCTGCAAGCAGCGATGAACGGGCCCTCGCCCCTTGCGCGTCGGGGATGCTGGCGGGACGCCGACCGACGCGGCCGGGCACCGTGAAGCCGAAACTCTGACGAGCGCCACGACGCCTGCCGCAAGGCTCTACGACAAACGGTTCATGAGTTATGAATGGGGGCGGGGCTAATGTGTAGGGGGCGGGCATAACCTTCACCAATGAAACAGGCACTCTCTGCTGAGTTATATGACACTTCCCACAAGACTCTACGACAAACGGATCACGAGTTATGAAAGGGGGCGGGGCTAATGTGTAGGGGGCGGGCATAACCTTCACCAATGAAACAGGCACTCTCTGCTGAGCGATATAACACCTCCCACAAGACTCTACGACAAACGGATCATGAGTAATGAAAGGGGGCGTGGCTAATGTGTAGGGGGCGGGCATAACCTTCACCAATGAAACAGGCACTCTCTGCTGAGTGATATGACACCTCCCACAAGACTCTACGACAAACGGATCATGAGTTATGAAAGGGGGCGGGGCTAATGTGTAGGGGGCGGGGATAACCTTCACCAATGAAACAGGCACTCTCTGCTGAGTGATATGACACCTCCCACAAGACTCTACGACAAACGGATCATGAGTTATGAAAGGGGGCGGGGCTAATGTGTAGGGGCCGTGGCTATGACTATATTTTTGCATTTACATATAATCAGGACTGGACCCTTATCATACCTGAGAAATTTGGGGCAGATCGGACTATGTACAGTTGAGTTAGGGTTAACCCACTCTCTGCTGAGTGATATGACACATCCCACAAGACTCTACTATAAACGGTTCATGAGTTATGAAAGGGGGCGGGGCTAACGTCTTAGGGCGGGGCTATGAGTATAATTTTTCATATACATGTCATCAGTACTGGAGCACCATCATACCTGAGAGATTTGGGGCAGATCGGACTATGTACAGTTGAGTTACAATAACTGGCGAATGGCTCAAAATGGCCGCCACGCTACGGTCCGATCGTTAAGTGGACACTCATCATTTTAATAACTTTTCATCTTCAAGGTCTTAAGATGGTCCTGACCAAATTTCAACTCCATCTGATCAAATCTGTAGGAGGAGTTCGTTAAAGTACGCGGCCAATAAAACTCAAAAATTGGGAAAATCGTACATAAAATCCAATATGGCCGACTTCCGGGTGGGCGGAGCTAATGAAACCCAATGAGGAATATGTTTCAAATGATGAGTGGGATATGCATACCAAATTTCATGATTATCGGATCAACTTTGACAAAGTTAAAATTTCAACGCGTTAGGGGGCGCTATAGAGCCGGCTAAACACACTGAGCCTAATGGCTATATATTTAAATAAAGTTCACAGGTGTCTATCATCTTGCCAAATTTCATGAGTTTTCGAGTACCTAAAGGTATGTTCAAAATCTGAAAGACATAAGGGGGCGCTAGAGAGCCAACATGCCACGCCCAAGCAAAATTTCACCACTAAAATGAAGTAATTACTAGTTTGGATGTGTGTGTAAAGTTTCATAAATTTTTGTGCATCCTAAAGTCTTCAAATATGCGTTCGTAAATTCTAAAATCACGCAGGAAGTCCAACATGGCTGACTTCCTGTTTGCCGAAGAAATCTCAAAATCATTTAATCCAGGTATGAGGGCGTGAGCAATGACATACTTGAATTTCGTGAAGATCGAAGAAACTTTCTCTGAAAAACTGCGTACGTTAGGGGGCGCTATGGAGCCCTCTGGAGACACCCGAGCCCAGTCACTCCAGAACATTGAATTTCCCACCAGTTCTGACGCATACTCCACTTTTCGTGAGTTTTGGGGATGGCTAAGGTCGTCAAAAACGCGATCTTGCAGCGGAAAAAGAATAATAATTAAAGCTGCAAGCAGCGATGAACGGGCCCTCGCCCCTTGCGCGTCGAGGATGCTGGCGGGACGCCGACCGACGCGGCCGGGCACCGTGAAGCCGAAACTCTGACGAGCGCCACGACGCCTGCCGCAAGGCTCTACGACAGGCACTCTCTGCTGAGCGATATAACACCTCCCACAAGACTCTACGACAAACGGATCACGAGTTATGAAAGGGGGCGTGGCTAATGTGTAGGGGGCGGGCATAACTTTCACCAATGAAACAGGCACTCTCTGCTGAGTGATATGACACCCCCCACAAGACTCTACTACAAACGGATCATGAGTTATGAAAGGGGGCGGGGCTAATGTGTAGGGGGCGGGGCTAACCATCCCCAATGAAACAGGCACTCTCTGCTGAGTGATATGACACCTCCCGCAAGACTCTACTATAAACGGTTCATGAGATATGAAAGGGGGCGGGGCTAACGTCTTGGGGCGGGGCTATGAGTATAATTTTTCATATACATGTCATCAGTACTGGACCACCATCATACCTGAGAGATTTGGGGCAGATCGGACTATGTACAGTTGAGTTACAATAACTGCCTGTTTCATGGCGAATGGCTCAAAATGGACGCCACGCCACGTTCCGCTCGTTAAGTGAAAACTCACGATTTTAATAACTTTTCATCTTCAAGGTCTTAAGATGGTCCTGACCAAATTTCAAATCGATCTGATTAAATCTGTAGGAGGAGTTCGTTAAAGTACGCGGCCTATAAAATGCTAAAAGTGACATGAAATGCAATATGGCCGACTTCCGGGTGGGCGGAGCTAATGAAACCCAATGAGGAATATGTTTCAAATGATGAGTGGGATATGCATACCAAATTTCATGATTATCGGATCAACTTTGACAAAGTTAAAATTTCAACGCGTTAGGGGGCGCTATAGAGCCGGCTAAACACACTGAGCCTAATGGCTATATATTTAAATAAAGTTCACAGGTGTCTATCATCTTGCCAAATTTCATGAGTTTTCGAGTACCTAAAGGTATGTTCAAAATCTGAAAGACATAAGGGGGCGCTAGAGAGCCAACATGCCACGCCCAAGCAAAATTTCACCACTAAAATTAAGTAATTACTAGTTTGGATGTGTGTGTAAAGTTTCATAAATTTTTGTGCATCCTAAAGTCTTCAAATATGCGTTCGTAAATTCTAAAATCACGCAGGAAGTCCAACATGGCTGACTTCCTGTTTGCCGAAGAAATCTCAAAATCATTTAATCCAGGTATGAGGGCGTGAGCAATGACATACTTGAATTTCGTGAAGATCGAAGAAACTTTCTCTGAAAAACTGCGTACGTTAGGGGGCGCTATGGAGCCCTCTGGAGACACCCGAGCCCAGTCACTCCAGAACATTGAATTTCCCACCAGTTCTGACGCATACTCCACTTTTCGTGAGTTTTGGGGATGGCTAAGGTCGTCAAAAACGCGATCTCGCAGCGGAAAAAGAATAATAATAATAATCCCCAGAAAAACAATAGGTTCCTTGCACTTCGTGCCAGGACACCGTTGGGTCCTGGCACTTTCGTGCTCGGGCCCTAATAATAATCCCCAGAAAAACAATAGGTTCCTTGCACTTCGTGCCAGGACACCGTTGGGTCCTGGCACTTTCGTGCTCGGGCCCTAATTAAAGCTGCAAGCAGCGATGAACGGGCCCTCGCCCCTTGCGCGTCGAGGATGCTGGCGGGACGCCGACCGACGCGGCCGGGCACCGTGAAGCCGAAACTCTGACGAGCGCCACGACGCCTGCCGCAAGGCTCTACGACAGGCACTCTCTGCTGAGCGATATAACACCTCCCACAAGACTCTACGACAAACGGATCACGAGTTATGAAAGGGGGCGTGGTTAATGTGTAGGGGGCGGGCATAACTTTCACCAATGAAACAGGCACTCTCTGCTGAGTGATATGACACCCCCCACAAGACTCTACTACAAACGGATCATGAGTTATGAAAGGGGGCGGGGCTAATGTGTAGGGGGCGGGGCTAACCATCCCCAATGAAACAGGCACTCTCTGCTGAGTGATATGACACCTCCCGCAAGACTCTACTATAAACGGTTCATGAGATATGAAAGGGGGCGGGGCTAACGTCTTGGGGCGGGGCTATGAGTATAATTTTTCATATACATGTCATCAGTACTGGACCACCATCATACCTGAGAGATTTGGGGCAGATCGGACTATGTACAGTTGAGTTACAATAACTGCCTGTTTCATGGCGAATGGCTCAAAATGGACGCCACGCCACGTTCCGCTCGTTAAGTGAAAACTCACGATTTTAATAACTTTTCATCTTCAAGGTCTTAAGATGGTCCTGACCAAATTTCAAATCGATCTGATTAAATCTGTAGGAGGAGTTCGTTAAAGTACGCGGCCTATAAAATGCTAAAAGTGACATGAAATCCAATATGGCCGACTTCCGGGTGGGCGGAGCTAATGAAACCCAATGAGGAATATGTTTCAAATGATGAGTGGGATATGCATACCAAATTTCATGATTATCGGATCAACTTTGACAAAGTTAAAATTTCAACGCGTTAGGGGGCGCTATAGAGCCGGCTAAACACACTGAGCCTAATGGCTATATATTTAAATAAAGTTCACAGGTGTCTATCATCTTGCCAAATTTCATGAGTTTTCGAGTACCTAAAGGTATGTTCAAAATCTGAAAGACATAAGGGGGCGCTAGAGAGCCAACATGCCACGCCCAAGCAAAATTTCACCACTAAAATGAAGTAATTACTAGTTTGGATGTGTGTGTAAAGTTTCATAAATTTTTGTGCATCCTAAAGTCTTCAAATATGCGTTCGTAAATTCTAAAATCACGCAGGAAGTCCAACATGGCTGACTTCCTGTTTGCCGAAGAAATCTCAAAATCATTTAATCCAGGTATGAGGGCGTGAGCAATGACATACTTGAATTTCGTGAAGATCGAAGAAACTTTCTCTGAAAAACTGCGTACGTTAGGGGGCGCTATGGAGCCCTCTGGAGACACCCGAGCCCAGTCACTCCAGAACATTGAATTTCCCACCAGTTCTGACGCATACTCCACTTTTCGTGAGTTTTGGGGATGGCTAAGGTCGTCAAAAACGCGATCTTGCAGCGGAAAAAAGAATAATAATTAAAGCTGCAAGCAGCGATGAACGGGCCCTCGCCCCTTGCGCGTCAAGGATGCTGGCGGGACGCCGACCGACGCGGCCGGGCACCGTGAAGCCGAAACTCTGACGAGCGCCACGACGCCTGCCGCAAGGCTCTACGACAGGCACTCTCTGCTGAGCGATATAACACCTCCCACAAGACTCTACGACAAACGGATCACGAGTTATGAAAGGGGGCGTGGCTAATGTGTAGGGGGCGGGCATAACTTTCACCAATGAAACAGGCACTCTCTGCTGAGTGATATGACACCCCCCACAAGACTCTACTACAAACGGATCATGAGTTATGAAAGGGGGCGGGGCTAATGT
Organism: Sebastes umbrosus; assembly: GCF_015220745.1. Classification (NCBI taxonomy): domain Eukaryota; kingdom Metazoa; phylum Chordata; class Actinopteri; order Perciformes; family Sebastidae; genus Sebastes; species Sebastes umbrosus. Next base: position 14,531,426 of record NC_051277.1, on the reverse strand, counting down.
GTAGGGGGCGGGGCTAACCATCCCCAATGAAACAGGCACTCTCTGCTGAGTGATATGACACCTCCCGCAAGACTCTACTATAAACGGTTCATGAGATATGAAAGGGGGCGGGGCTAACGTCTTGGGGCGGGGCTATGAGTATAATTTTTCATATACATGTCATCAGTACTGGACCACCATCATACCTGAGAGATTTGGGGCAGATCGGACTATGTACAGTTGAGTTACAATAACTGCCTGTTTCATGGCGAATGGCTCAAAATGGACGCCACGCCACGTTCCGCTCGTTAATTGAAAACTCACGATTTTAATAACTTTTCATCTTCAAGGTCTTAAGATGGTCCTGACCAAATTTCAAATCGATCTGATTAAATCTGTAGGAGGAGTTCGTTAAAGTACGCGGCCTATAAAATGCTAAAAGTGACATGAAATCCAATATGGCCGACTTCCGGGTGGGCGGAGCTAATGAAACCCAATGAGGAATATGTTTCAAATGATGAGTGGGATATGCATACCAAATTTCATGAATATCGGATCAACTTTGACAAAGTTAAAATTTCAACGCGTTAGGGGGCGCTATAGAGCCGGCTAAACACACTGAGCCTAATGGCTATACAGTTACATAAAGTTCACAGGTGTCTATCATCTTGCCAAATTTCATGAGTTTTCGAGTACCTAAAGGTATGTTCAAAATCTGAAAGACATAAGGGGGCGCTAGAGAGCCAACATGCCACGCCCAAGCAAAATTTCACCACTAAAATGAAGTAATTACTAGTTTGGATGTGTGTGTAAAGTTTCATAAATTTTTGTGCATCCTAAAGTCTTCAAATATGCGTTCGTAAATTCTAAAATCACGCAGGAAGTCCAACATGGCTGACTTCCTGTTTGCCGAAGAAATCTCAAAATCATTTAATCCAGGTATGAGGGCGTGAGCAATGACATACTTGAATTTCGTGAAGATCGAAGAAACTTTCTCTGAAAAACTGCGTACGTTAGGGGGCGCTATGGAGCCCTCTGGAGACACCCGAGCCCAGTCACTCCAGAACATTGAATTTCCCACCAGTTCTGACGCATACTCCACTTTTCGTGAGTTTTGGGGATGGCTAAGGTCGTCAAAAACGCGATCTCGCAGCGGAAAAAGAATAATAATAATAATCCCCAGAAAAACAATAGGTTCCTTGCACTTCGTGCCAGGACACCGTTGGGTCCTGGCACTTTCGTGCTCGGGCCCTAATAATCCCCAGAAAAAACAATAGGTTCCTTGCACTTCGTGCCAGGACACCGTTGGGTCCTGGCACTTTCGTGCTCGGGCCCTAATAATCCCCAGAAAAACAATAGGTTCCTTGCACTTCGTGCCAGGACACCGTTGGGTCCTGGCACTTTCGTGCTCGGGCCCT